>NW_027186540.1:22442748-22450477 GCF_028583685.1 Petaurus breviceps papuanus
TCCTTCAAGACTTAGATTTTCACTCCTTGCCTCTATATCTTAGTTTCCCCGGCTTCCTCCAAGACTTAGATTTTCACTCCTTGCCTCTATATCTTAGTTTCCCTGGCATCCTTCAAGACTTAGCTCAATTGCACCTTCTCCAGAAGGTCTTTTCCAGTCTCTCCAGCTGCTCATGCCTTGCACTCTTGGATTACTTCTTACCATTTCTCATTGTCACCTAGTTATTTACTTGTCTGCTCCATCAGCACATGAGCTCGAGGGCAGGGACGATTATTGCTTTTCTTTATATCCTCAGCATTTAACACAGTACCTGCAAAAATAAGCACCAAGGACACCGAATGCTTCGTCATTCAACTTTAGCATGTTCTGAGACTGATGATGCCATGTGGCATTCGCATGAGTATAGCTAATGATACTTATAACATGTTGCAAAGTGTCACTTAAAATAATAGCTTTAGCACAGAGATTTTGCTGACACAAGATACGATGAAAAGAAATAAGAGCATCTGGATCTGTTAATACTATTTTTTATCTGTGCAATAAACCCTTCATGTTTTCCTTTCATGCACAATGGAAGGTGCACCATCTGTATATACACTCACTAAATTTACCAAATTCAATTCAATTTCATGATATTTATCTTGAAAGTTGTAGATGTCTATTCCCTGTTTTTTGTTAGCAAGAGTGTCCAAAGTGAATAACTCTTTGTAGCAAAGAAAATCTTGTTATTTCCCAAATGAAGTATAAAACCTATCAGTAGTAATGGTTGATTCATCCAAAGCAATTGAATAATATATATTTTCCTTTTGAAGTATTGCATGAAGTTGTTCTGTTAAGTTGAAGGCTAATTCATGCACCAATCAGTTATGGTTCTTGGAAGAGGCAGTTGTTTATACTTTGGAACATTATTGGTGTTTAAGCATCCTACAACTTCAATAATGCATTGTTTCAGAATTTCTATATCACTGAATGGCTTCCTTTTTTTTCCTGAGTATATAAGCTACTTTATAAATTGCTTCAGTAGCATTATTTCCAGGTTTTATTGCCGCTTGAAAGAATTGTCTTTGCTTTTGGTTTTCATTTTTAATTTCTGCAATACAACCTTTCATACCTTGTTCTTTGACAAAAATATTTGGGGTCCTTTTGAGTGTTATAATGCTGATGAGCACTGAATTTCTTTAATGTTGATATTGCATTATCACAAAGCAAGCAAATCATTTTATCTTTAGCAGAAACAAGATTATATTGCAAGTCCCAATTCTCATTAAAACATCTGTTTTCTTCCTTTGGCATTCTCTTGGTCTTCTTTGACATGATGAAGTGTTAACCAGACAAAATTTTAAAAATACTGTTGAGCTATGTGACTATTCACAAATTCCACTTCAAACAGAAACACAGTGCACTGCTGTCAGAAGCTAAGATCTGAATGCTCAACCCCTCCTGCAAAACAGCCTTGGGCAGTGGTGGTGCCAGTCAGAAAGGAGAAGTTAGAACTAAATAATGAGCATAGCAGTTGTCATTTAGTCCTTATGGCTCACTAATGTTCTAATTGTGTCAGTCAATCTGGGAGGATTATTTTGTTAAAAACTTATTTTATCCTTTCATATTTTAAATATATTCATTTTAAAAGTAAAATTAAAAATATAGAAAATGAACAAAAATGTATTCATAAAAATGAAAGGATTTGTTCTGTAAAATTTGGATTCAGTAAAAAAAAGGCTGTATTTAAGGACCTAGAAGGCCACCTGTGACCTTAAGGCTACAGATTCTCCATCCTTTCACTACATTCTCTAAAATCTGCTCTAAAACAGACTGTTCGGACTTTTCAATTAATTTTTCTTCTTTCTACCTCCTAGCTTGTCAGGAAGCTTTTCAGATATTTATTTTTACTTTGCAAAGTAACTATGTGAGAAATAAAATTTTAGTTGCTTTTAACATTTTTCAGTTTTAAAATAAACACCAATTTATTATTATTAAAGAAGTATTCCCTGGAAATCTGACTCTTTCTAGTAGGGTCATCTATTACAAATCTCTTACCTCTAATTTCTGACCCTATTTAGAGTATGCAACCCACACTTAAGTGACCCAGTCTCTATGTCACTGAGGACCTTTACCACAATTTATTTGAGCTTCATCTGTACCACCTCTCCCACCCCCAGAACTTAAAGTTATCATCTACTCTCATCCATCTTTTTGGTAACAAGAAGCATTCCTGCTTTAAGGAAACTTAACACTTAGAAACTATTCTCTCCTTTAGGACACTTCACCCACATTTATCCCTTATTTCTTTTACTTCTTTAATCTTTGCTATTAGATCTGTTTCTTTTTTTTTGTCTACATGTGCAGTTGACATCCAAATCTATATCATCTACCCTAACCTACCTTCTGAACTTCTAACTTGCTGTCTAGTCATGTTCATGATACCTTCACCTAGATGTCGCATTGACACATTAAAGAACGGAAAAGCTTCTTGTCTAAAGAAGCTTGTTTTCCAAAAAATCTGTATGTCCTTTTATTTCACTATTTATGTCTATGGTAGCACTATTGTAATGGTAATGGTAATTTGAAGATCTTCCCTGACCCTTAATAAACCTAAGGGAATTTGAAGACTTTCCCTGATTTGAAGATTTTCCCTACCTCCAATAGACAATGTAACCACATGGAGTCTGTGGTAGGAGGAGTTTGCCGAAGGGTAGAGTAGGGCCCACAGGAAGCTGGGAGTCAGAGCAGTTAGAGCTGGAGGGAGGAGAGGACACATCCAGGGAGACAGCTTGGCTTGTGAGTGTTGGTTTGTAGGAAGATTAAAGGATACTGTGGCTCTTTGCTGTGTTGTGGTATATTAATCTCTATGTTGCTATGATGGATGTGGTTTCTTGGTGTTGGGATTTGGTTTTCTGGTGTCAGAATAAATATTTTGCTCCTGTCTTCTATATGAAAAGTTTGTTATATTTTGTGATTGAGAACTATGCTGGCATATTTATGGTTGCTGTCAGTGCTGTGAATATTGTGTTTGGTAATGAGGATGGGATCACAAAATGCCAGATCTCTATTTGGAGGCAGAAAGGATTTAGAAGAAGAAATGAATATCCCAGGATGGGAGGATTTATCTTATTCCTCTTTAGCAAGGGAATGGGCTAAAAGTACAGGGATCTATGAAAACTGGGAACTAAGATTACAGAAGGGAGAACCTAGAGATTTAGAAGTATGTTTGTAAGGAATACCAATAAAACCAGGGAGAAAACTGGAGGCAGTGTGCAGAACAGGCTGGGTTTTACTCACAGGTTACCATATTATATGTAAAAACAGAGACAAACTGTTGAAGAAAAAACTCAAATGGAGAAGAAATTAGTTGTTTTGAATGAGAAATTTTCTGTGTTACAGCATTCAGACTCTCCTTTACAAGAGCAAGTGGTAGAAGTATGTTTGGCTCAGAAATAGAAGCAGAAAAGTAAAAGGAGGAAGGTTCATACAGTTTTGGCAGAGACTGAACCTAGTTGCCCTGGCAATGACTGCCAGAACAGTGATTAGTGGAAAATGATACAATATTAAATGATGAAGCTTTTACAAGGACAGAAGTTCACCCCGTACTAAGAAGAAAGCAGAAGAACCATGGTGGCCAAACAGAGTTCAGGGAGATAATTGAAGAGTTCACTCAGCAGGAGGTTACTGATATATTAAGCAGATTCATGGAAAGGATGGAAAATCATTAAGTGTCTTGGATGGTGAGAATCAGTGATGAAGGGACTGGAGGAATATGGGTAGATAGTGTAGAGTGCTTGAAATTTATAGGTATTAGTCAGAATCCTTTTGTCCAGCAAGCTTTTAGAGATGGCCATATTCAAGGAGCTAACAATACAACCAATCTGTTAGCTTTAGCTGCTTATGAATGCAATAAAATGTATCCCACTGATTCTATGTGGCCTAGTGGAGAGAGACCCTGGTATTCTCTTCAGGACTGTGTGAGAAAGTTAAAAGGAGGCAATGAAAACTACTATGATGGCTGGAGATGCAAATGAGTATCACAATATCCCCTTAGCAGTTTCTCATAGAAATATAGTGAAGATGGCTCCTCCTACTTATAAGCACCTAATTCTGTCTCTACTGACTTGTGAAATAGGAAACCCTTTTTCAGAGGCACTGGAGAAGATTTCATAGCTAAGTGACTTAAGGGAATGGGAAAAAGATAAATTTCCTTGAGAGAGAAGAGTAAACAACCAGCTGATGCAAAGTCGGGATAGATTGACAAGAAAAGTATTATTTACTGCTTTATCGAGAGCAGGAGTTGATTTTAGAAGAATTGACAGTATTCCCACTAATGAACTATATGAAATGTATCAAGAAAAGGAGCTTGATTTTAGATGGAATAGAGAAGTAAGAACTGCCCCTACAGATCTGCTTTCTTATCATTGATATGATAGTGAGTTCATGAGCTTCAGAAGCATGGCTGGGCCTATATCAGTTTCTTTTTGTTTTTTTGCCTGGTTAAACTTGTTTCTGAGATTTGGTTCCAGCAGGCTTAGTACCCTCCACCTGCAGATGCCTGATCACTTAAGCCAGATGTTGCCTCTGTCCACAACTATGATTGTCACTCCTGGACCTGGCATCTACCAAGCTCTGGATGCCAGCTAAAGAACTGGCCTTTCAAATGGGACCTCTTGGGGCAGGGACAGCTCTATGTCCAATTTCAGCAGGAAGTAGCTATGGAGAAGAGACCTTCGCTCCTTACCCCAAGATTTTGAGCCCCATTCATTCAAGGGGGGAATGACGGGGTACTTGTGCTCAAGCCCTCACCCTAAGATATTGTTTTATGTGCTTATTTTCTATTATCTCTGTTATATTGTTGTAAAGTTCTTTTAACACCAGTTACCCCTAAAATTCCATTTGTTGTTCAGAGAATAAGAGTGAGCTGAGACCTGGGTTCAAGGTAAATTTAGGTGTGGATTTATTGATCAAACATGTGACTGCCTGGAGTATACACTCAAATCAAGCAGCCCTGAATTGGGGTACATGCAGTGCTTATAAAGGCTAAAACCACAAGAACCACTATTGGGGAGGGGAGCTAGCATAAGCAATGATGTACAGAAGCCAAGGACTGCCATTGGTTAGATCTATCTATAGCTCAGATCTAATAATGAAAGGGAACAAGTGCAACTTTTCCTGGAAAGGGGGTCCCTCCCAGAACAGGGTGGAGGGTACAGGGTGATGTACAGGCTAGGGGTCATGTTCTGAGTACAGGGTGGAGGGACACTGGGGAATGGGGACAGGCTAGGGTCATGTTCTGAATACAGGGTGGTCTCTTCTTAAGATAAACTTGTACCACAACCCCAGGATTGATCCTTGTACATAGTAATGATATACAAAATGCTATTCAGGAAGTAGGGGGTTAGGGGGCTATACCTTGGGCAATACCCAAGACTATGCCTTAAGCTATTTCAAGCTATTACAGTGTGTAGGAAAGAGACAAAGACAAATATAAAGGGGCTTAATGGTGGGCTCCAAATCAGGTGGCATGTGATTTGGGTTTGGTTACAACACATTAACCTGTGTAATGAAATGTATTGTTATTGTATTTTTGCTATTAAAGGAACATGAAAGATCTTGGGGCCAAATGCAATGGTAATGGGAATTTGAAGATCTTCCCCTATTTGAAGATTTTCCTTTCCCCCAATAAGCTGAATGGAATCACATGGAGCCTAGGGTAGGAGGAGCTTGCTGGAGGGTGGAAAAGGAATCTGGGAATCAGAACAGTTAGAGCTGGAGGGAGGAGAGGACACACCCAGGGAGACAGCTAGGCTTGTGAGTGTTGGTTTGTGGAAAGGCTAAAGGATGGTGTGACCCTCTGCTGTGTTATGATATATTAACTTCTATGTTGCTATGATGGATGTGATTTCCTGGTGTTGGGATTTGGTTTTCTGGTATCTGGACAAATGTTTTGCTTCTGTCTTCTATATGGAGAGTCTGTTATATTTTGCGATTGAGAACTATGCCAGCATATTTACAGTTGCCATAAGTGCTGTGAATATTACATTGGTGCTACAACTATTGACCATGTTTCCTGTGTTCACAATTTTGGAATTACCTTTGATTCTTTCATTTCCCTTACCTTTCATAACCATTTAGTCACTAAGTCCTGCCCATTTCACCTCTGTAGCATTTCTTGTCCCATCTCCTCTTTATTCCCTCGATTATCACCTATTTAGAATATTGTCATATCTTCCTATTAGGTTTGCTTCCTTTCTCTTCTTTTTCTAATTCATGCTTTATATTACTTAGAATAATCCAGCACTGTATTTCTTTTTGAATAAAGTTAAAATATCTTTGCTTGGTACTAAATACCCTTCACAAACTATTGTCACATTAACTCTCCATCTTTATCACATATTATTCCCCTTCATATTCTCCATACTCCAGTTAAACCAGTTCATTCTTTGGCCCAAAATGTACTCTTCCTAGTCCTATACCTTTGTTCATACATGGAATCTTCTCTTCCCCCACACCCACCACAGTATATTATATACAAACCATTCATCTGTTGATTTCATATGTATCCTTTAAAGCCCAACTCAATATTATATCTTCTATGAAGACCTCTGTTCCCTCTAGTTTCCAGTGACCTTCTCCTTTAGACTTTGCAAAGTACTTTGGGTGTTTTGCAACTCTTTGGTATGCTCATCATTTAATTGTAGGTCATATTTATCCTTGTTTGTGGCTTGCATCCTAAATAGACTGTGGGTAGAAAACATGTTTTATTTAAGCCTTGGATCTGGCCAGCACATTGCCCTACACACAGGTGCTTAATATTTGTTGAATTGATTGGATAAAATAGTGCTCAAGCACCACAAAGGGAAACTAATTACCAAAAAAGTAAGTTAAATTGACTTATTTAGTTATTTTTAATTGTTAACGCCACTAACAATTAGCAGCATTTCATAGATTCTCTGATGTGTTGATCTCTTCTTCCAAACTTAATGGTTTTAATCTTAAATTATTAGGTGATAGTGAGTTAAAAATGTGCTTGGGGGCTAATTGTTTATTTGAAAATAATTAAATGCCAGTGGAAAAGCTTTGTTAATGTGTTAGTATCCTAGGACTAATAAGCCTCTAACTTAATTGAGCAATAAACACACCATAAGGTTGGGAACAGAAGGTAAATTGTACCTGAATCATGTTGTTAAATTTAAATATAAGTTCATAGATATAGTATTTGATGATACTGAAGATCTACCCATATGCAAATAATCCATTGATAATATATGCCTCAGATAGCATCCTGTTAAAGGAATAGTTATAAGTGAATAAATCTGGCTATACATCTTCATGGAGATCCAGCATGAAATAAGTACTCATGTTCAAGACTTGCTTATGATCTCATGGCAGTAGTAGTAGATAGTAGACAGGTAGCCCAATAGAATTGGGCCTAGAATTCACATATTCATATTTCTAAATTAGTGGTCTTTTCATAATTCCACAGTGTTCCTCTTATTACTCTTCCAGTTCCCTTTCTAGTCATATACATCCTTGATGTTGTCTTTGCTGTCTCACCATCAAGTAACAAGCTATACATACTATGTATGGTCACCATTGCCTTTAAATCATTTATAATTTTAATTTTTTTGCAACCTTTAATTCTTTGGAGAATGCAGGGTTCATGATTTTATACACACACACACACACCATCATCGTCATCATCATCATCATCATCATCATCATCATCATCATCATCATCATC
>NW_027186540.1:22450487-22470660 GCF_028583685.1 Petaurus breviceps papuanus
TCATCATCATCATCATCATCATCATCATCATCATCATCATCATCATCATCATCATCATCCCTGGGAGAACATTGGTATCAAAAAGATGAGTTTGTGGCAGCAGGAAACTTGGGACTATTTAAGGCACTGCAAATTTCCAAATATAATAAAGTTTCAACTTGGAAAAGGTTTTCTGCTTTTTTTTCCTTTAGGATTTTAGACTCTTAAGACCTGCCTTAGCATTATATGGATGTTTATTGGTTGTTAAAATATTTTCCAGCAAAATTAAGCTCTAGTTGGTTTGGTTTTGTTCAAAAGTAATAACTAATATTTCTTTTCTTGCTTTTTGGAGGGGGGAAGGTAGGGCAATTGGGGTTAAGTGACTTGCCCAAGGTCACATGAATAGTTTTGTGTTACGTGTCTGAGGCCAGATTTGACCTCAGGTCCTCCTGACTCCATGGCTGGTTTTCTATTCGCTGTGCCACCTCGCCGCCCCCTGTAATAACTAATATTATTATTAACATTTATATAGTACTATGTACCAAGGCACTTTACAAATATTGTCATCTGATTCTTAACCTTGGGAAGTAGGTTCTATGTAGGCAGGTAGACATACATTTTGTAGTTGAGGAAACAGGCCAAAAGAAGTTAAGTGACTTGTCCAAGGTCACATAGCTAATAACTGTCTGTGACCAGATTTGCACCCAGGTTTTTCTGAGTCCAGGCCCAGCACTCTATCTACTGTACTACCTAGTAGCCTCTGGAAGGTAACTGTTAAACCTTCAAATAGGTAACAGAGCTATGGTAACAGACTGCTTCTACTTTTCCAGAAAAAAACATAGTTAAGTTCAGTGAGGCTTATTACCACTAGTTTGTCCACTTGATGTTATATTCTTTTGCCATAGCAACCTGTGAAACAAATTAAATTAAAAATGGCTTTCAGGCCTGTGTGGTCCTTTTTTGATTCTAGAGTAAATAGCATAGGAGTGAAAGAGAGGGGCAGAGAGTTCCAAGAATTACATAATTTTTGGATCATCTATCAATAGAAACTTGGCTGTTGGTATTATTATGAGATACTTGAACAGTGACTAGTGAGTAGACAAACTCTTTGAAGGCTTTTCAACTATTTTTATATATAGGACCCTATGGCAGTCTGGTAAAGTCTATGGAAACTTTCTCAGAATAACTGAAGAAAATATTAGATCACTTAAAGGTTAACAGAAATGAAAATGTAGTTTTTCCAATACAAGTTCATGGACTCCCTGAAATCTATCCATGGAACCCAGGTTAAATATCCCTGTCTAGAGAAACTAAATGATGTCAATCTTGACATTTTTTCTAGAAGTAAAACAAAAAGACAAAACAATTACAGTTAAATGGATGGATGACTTGTAGGGTTCTTCTCAGAGAGGCAAATAAAAAAATTAGAGTTCGTTTTATTGAGCATGCAATGGCAATAGGAACATTATTTCATCAGACATTTACTCATGATAAGCATTTGCAAAAAGACCTCAATTAAAACAATTGCAGCTCATGTACCAACATCTGTTGAAAAGAATGAAGAGGAAGTAAAATTCTCTGAAAAATTCAATAAAAATCTCCAAATTAAATGAAAATATACTTTGATATTCTGTGCAGAGGTGGGCATAGCAAAAATGATGACATATATTGGAAAATACAGATCAGGAATAAGAAATAAAAGAAGTGAAGACTTAGAGACTACTACATAGATACTTCATGCCTATACATCCTGATTACTTATTTCAATAATCAGAAAGTACTAGACATGAAAATCACTGAATAATATCAGAAAAATGAAACTGACTATATTTACATTATCTTTCATCTGCCAGTAGGTTCTCTTCTTGGTTTCATCTCCACCATGATCATTCTCCTAGGATCATCACCAGGAAACTGATCATCATAGAGATTGCTATAGCTTTGGTAATCATACCTCATCAGTATCCTCAGTTGCTTCTGCCCCTCTTATTGGAGCAGTCGATGGTTGAGCAAAAAACTCCTATATATAGGGGGCTCAGAATCTCAGCTATCTCTTCATTTGCCACCAGCTGTTCTGTTTGGTTTCCACTGTACATTATTTCCATCATGTCCCCCACCAGGTACCCTTTTATGACTACTATACACACCCTTTCATCTTTCTTTTGTGTATTGTCTTCATTAGATTGTAAGTTCCTTGAGAGCAAAGATTATCTTTCTTTTCCTTAATTGTATCCCCAGTACCTAGCAAAGTGCCTGGCAACTAGTAGATATTTAATAAATATTTATTATGTCATATTTTAGTGTAAGGGAAATTACTTATTCTTGATGTGGAAGTCAATCATGAATCATCTGTGTAAATCATATCAGCTATATATTAAAGAAAAGCTCAAAATAATGCATACAGTGTGAAAAAATATGGCATGCAGTTAACTCCAATCTAACCTATTTAAAGAAGTTTCCAATGAAAGAAAACATATCAACACAATTATGGTAATTTCATACAGTTATGAGGGCACTGATGGAGTTATTCTCAAGGCATTTGAAGTAGGGGAAGATACAAAGCCTTGGAAAACATTTCAGACCTTATGACTACCCCCAAGAAAAAGTCACCTGAGAAAACAATTCTTGACTTCTTTGTCTTTCCTATCTGTATGGTTATGAAATTACTTTATACACCCACACATTGAGGGTATCCTTAGTGACAAGGAACAAGAAAGGCTTTTATGAGCAATATTACATGGTAAACTACATCTTTACATATAACTGGTTGAATGATGTAATGAGTACATGATCCTACTGTGCTTATTGTATGTTGATTATTTTTTAAAAGGCATTTTGCTTGCTAGAGCAAAGGATAAAATTCATTATTTATAGAGGCCTGAGGAAACAACTATTATATAAATTTTTGGTCAGACTATAAACTGGTGAAAAACTCTGCAGAGTATTATGTGTCCCCACAATGAGCTTATCCTTTGACCTAGTGTTTCAGTTGTTAGGACTCAGTCCTAAAAGAATTATGAAAGGTAAAAAGGTACCTACCTATGCAAAATATTCATAGTTACTTTATTTGCAACAGTAAAATCCAGGAAACAACCTACATGTCCAGCAATTGAATCATGGCTGACTAAATGATGGTAGTTTAAATGAATATTATAATACCATAAACTGATAAATAGGAAGAATACAAGTCAACATGGAAAGACTCTTATGAAGCAAAGCAAGCTCAACAGAAGCAGAACAGTATACACGACTTCGTTTATATATAAAAAAGAAAAAGCCAAAGGCGGTAGAATTTCAGAGAGGCTTGGAAGGGGAGACAGAGGAAAAGTTTTTGTTTGGTGCTTTTAATTTTTTGTTTTGTTTTGTTAAAATGTGTGGTGTTCTACATTAGGTGTTTTATGTAAGATTTTACTTTTAGGTTTATTTATTTTTGTTGATGGATATTAAGCTTACTAATTAAAATATTTTTAAAGTTCCAATTGAATTCTACTATTCCTCTAGATCTCTATTTAGATTACTAAATTGATTAATTTGATTATGACTTGATTACTATTTTATTGTGTCTTGATCTGTAACAGAATTGTACCCTAATGCCTCATTATGGCATGGAGGTGATCCCAATGGAACATCATTAGGTTTGGCAGCTTTTTTTTTCCATTCTAGAGAGTTCTCAAGCATAGTACCCACAAAGACACTGTCCACTTTCACAAGACAAGCTTCACTAAGAATAGAGAATTTAGCAACAGGCAATGACAGTTACTGAACCAAAGAAAATTTGGAAGTGGCCTAATCTGCTTTGTTGCTCTTCTGTTTATGCTGTAGTAGTTGCTACAATCACAGTTTTTAAACTTTCTACAAATACTAACTTAATTATTGGTATTCCAAATGTGATATCCAGTAAGAGGAGTGGATATACTACTAGAGGAGGTAAATTATGAAAATCTTGAGATTTTTCTCTATAAATCAAATAAGATAACATTTGTAGAATGCTTAGCACAGTGCCTGGCACATAGTAGACACTATGTAAAAGCCTATTCTTTTCTCTTTCCCTAAATGAAATTCAGTTTCATTCTAGTTAAGTAGAGGGATTAGTGATGTGTCTAACTAAAAAGCAACTTTCATTTAGTATGTCTTCTTCTTTTTTTTTTTTTTTGCTTTTTGGAAGGCAGTTGGGGTTAAGTAACTTGCCCAAGGCTAGTTTTTGTGTTAAGTGTCTGAGGCACTTGAACTCAGGTCCTTCTGACTCCAGGGCCAGTGCTCTATTCACTGTACCACCTAGCCATTCCTAGTGTGTCTTCTAATGATTTGGTGTTTTTTTTTTGGATAAAATAAGCAAAGTAATTTATTCACTCTTTTGACCATGACAAAAAAAAAGTTTAGCTTAGAATCCAGAATTTTAGTAACTTGAAAACTGCTAGTTATCTATGCAAATTCTTTTTATAGTCTTAATATAACAAAACCCTACGAAAGTGTGTTAAATCCTATGCTCTGTCCTTGCTGTATATTAAAGTCTGAGTGTGTCAGCGTCCTCCTGGCCCCTATTTAGTGTTTTTTTTCCCTCATCCTGTAAACTGTAAGTTGCAGCAGCAATACCCAAAGAATATGCAGCCATGGAAAGACCATATTCATATACTCCTTGGCTTACTCCTGATGGAGGAGGGGCACTTAAAGCTTCTGTTGCACTGTGGGACTGTAGATACAAACTCCTTAGCACATATGAGAATGGCAGGTGATAGCCCAGTGCCAAGGAGAGAGTGCTGGATTTGGAGTCAGAGCACCTGGGTTTGGATTCCAGCTTTGCCACTCACTATTTGTGTTACCTTAACTGGTTCACTTAACTTCTTTGGGCCTCAGTATCCTTCATCTGTAAAATGAAGGGGTTGAACCAGATGGCCTCTTGGTCCTTTTCCTGCTCTAAATTTAGAATCCTACATTTATCTAAGACCTTGTCATTTTAGAAGTAGAAATGTAATCCACCACTACAAGCTAGTTCTTGGAAAAACTGAAATAGGAAGAGCTGGTCTTTGAAATGGACAAATGAAATGGACATGACAGAAAAGCCAATTATAATTTGATAGGAGTGTTTATTAACTGAGGTGACTGTCTCCCCAATAGGGAAGACAGCACTGAGTCTTCTGAAAGGTATACTTTTATAGAGCTAGGTGTTGCTAATCAACAATTCCAAGGGGGTGTAATGCCTTTAATGCTGTTTCTAGTGAAGCCTTGATTACCTAGCAAAGCCCTGGATACAAACATAAAGAGACCTGTATCTGGGGCATGTTTTCTAGCAACACAGGTGAAAAGTTCCTTCACTATTGTGGCCTATTAGGTGATTTCCAGGGACCCTGGTAGGGGCCCCTTCTGGCAGGTTTAGGGGGCTTTGGTGCATAATTTCTGATGGGCACTTCAGTCTTCATTGTTTTCTACCAAAATTCTAGATGCTCTCATGCTACCTCACGGTTTAGTGATTGGGCATCAAAAAGTTTGGGTTTGAGGGCTGGCTCATGTTAATAACTAGTTATATGAGTATGATCTAGACGTATAATGATTCTAGACTTCAGTTCCTCTTCTGGCCATGAGGAAATTGGAATGACTTCTATGGCCTTTTTCCGCGTGTACATTCTGTGATTCTAGAGGTACTATGACATAGATATGGTCTACCACTGCAGTTCCTAATCTGTTTCTGGTCTACTTAAGTAACTTTATCTTCTAGAGTCTTTTCAGTCCTTCCCACTTGTTCCCTGATTTATGTCACATTCCATCACTTTATCTATCAACAAGTATCCATTAAATATCTATCATGTGGCTGACCTGATACAAATCAGGGTTTTCTTTGATTTTCATGGTCGTAAACAGCTACTCAGATAAAATGCATTGTTATTTGGAAAGGGTCAGACCCTGTTTCCTGTTTACCATATTGCCATTTTACCAGTGGCCTCTTGGAGATAATACCTTAACAAAAAGTAGTGACTATCAAATACTATTTTAGGTTTTCTGAAAGGTTGCTAAGTGTCATACTTTGTGTCATTCTTCATTACCACAATGTAGCTAGTTGCATATTGTGTAAAGACTTGGACCAACCTTGCAGGGTACTGTTTTCCTCTTCTGGTGACAACAGCAGCAGCCTATGGAAGAAAAGCTGGATGTCAGCTGGAAGGACCTTACACATGTAATTATACAACAGGGTATTTTTGGTATCCATAATAGCAAATCAAGTGACTTTACATATTGATTTTATTGAATTTTTAATGTCTATTTCTTCTACTGCACAAAACTAAATGTAGCTCCCCCTCTGTGCTGTGCTCATCCTTCCAACCCTCCCTCCCTCACACTGATAGGCTGGATTTCTTGATGATGACTGATTACTCTCGATTTCCCCTCTCCCCCATGTCTATGACTAACCCTGAAGAGTTGTGATTTCTAATGTTGTTGCTCATGAGCCACCCAGTGTGTGCCTCTCCCTTCAATATTGATCAACCAGTTGATATTGATTAGATTTTACAAAGAGATATTTTCTGAGATGTAGCAAGGAGAGAATTTACAAATTATCTCTCAAACCAAGGGCTAATTCTTCCACAGGAAGATTCAGGACAAACTTGAAACAGGAGTTTTGAAGAACATATATGGGTAACACATGGAGCCAAGGGGCACCTTACAAAGTTACTTGGCTGACTGGTCAACCCATTGTTGTCTGGGTCAAGTAGGCTACTTTGCTGTTATGCTGAAGACAGTTGTTGTTGGGACCTTGGGTGACTTCGATGGATCTCCTAGTCTTATCAGTTTCATGGACAGAGAGAGAGAGGTGGAGAGAGACAGAGAGAGAGAGAGAGAGAGAGAGAGAGAGAGAGAGAGAGAGAGAGAAGGGGATAGAAGATTTATTAAATGCTTGCTATTTGTCAGGCACTGTGCCAAATACTGGGGATGCAAATATAAGCCTCCCCCCCCAACAAAAAAGATACAGTTCCTGCTCTCAAGGAGTCTACATTCTAATGAAGAAATATAACATGTAAAAGAAAGTTAGAAATCAGGGGGTAAGGGAAAAGATACAGATGTGAGGGCAAGGTAGAAAGGTCTGGAGAGTCAGGAGTAGAGCCAGGAGGAAAGTGATCATGGATGGACTGGACACTTCCTTAAATGATGATCTCAGGCAGGAACTCATCAATCAGAGGAGAGGACTTCAAGGGTTCAGGCATCTTCAGGGTGAGAAAGTTGATGAAAGAAGGGGTAGAAAAGTCCTCAGGGTCAGGAATGAAGACAAGAGTGTTACTCCTTCACCAAAGACCAAGAAAAATGAAACAGAATGGGCATTGACGGTCCATGTGTTGATGTACATGTAGCAGCTGGGTGAAGGAAAAAAGCTTGCTTCTGCCCCTCCCTTCCCAGCACTGACAGCTCACAGCAATCCTTCCCACTTGGAAGACACTAGGGAAGAAAGTAAGAGATTATCCATTCAAATTTTTTGTAAGAATCCTTAGTTATGTCTCCTCAGCCAATTAGAAGACTGTCACCAGAGCACCAGTGTCTCGGTCACCTGCAGCAGGAAATAGGTTCACCAAGCATCCACATATGGGATTGGCAGCAGGAAGGGAACTACATGTGTTCTGTATAACTTATCAAGAAGGGAGAGTCTGCGTATGTTCCAAAGACTCTTGACCAGTCCCCCATTACATAACCATGCATCATATTTTAATATGTAATACACTAATCAACTGATTTTTGTCTTCATATTTTTCCAACCTTTCCTTATAGATTCCCAAATTCCTTTTTCTTTGTATGTGACCTTGTATGATCAAGTAATTTTACTTCTCTGGATTCCAGTTTCCTCATCTGTCAAATAAGGGTTTGAAATAAATGATCTAGATAACGTTTCAGCTCCAACATTCTGCTCTTTGGCAGAATATACTATAAAATTTGTACTGTACACAATTCTGGGAGGGATAGATAATACATTAAGTTACAGGATCCAGAAAAGGTCTCGACAGTCTATAAAGATAGATGAGATAAAATAATATTAAATTTAATAGTGACAAATGGAAATTCCTATACTTGGATTAAAAAAGTGAATTTCAGAAATACATAAAAGGGACATAGCTACACAATAATTGATGTGGGGTGGGGGGAAGATCTGAGAGGTTTTAGCGGACTGCAAACTCAATGTGAGTCATTACTGTGACACATGTCAGTCAAAAATACTAATGAAAGTTTAAGCTGCATTGAGAAAGAAATTCTGGCCAGAACATGGGAGGTAAGAGTCCTGCTATATAGTCTTCTCTGATCAGGCCACCTTTGGAGTATTGTATTCAGCTCTGAGTAACATATTTAGGAAAGACATATGAGTATTTCCTGGATACTCTGGAGAGTTATCCATAAGACAATGAAGGTGCTTATGACTATTTCATCCGTAGACTGAGTAACAGGGGAGTAATTTAACCTGTAGAACAGGAGACATAGTGGAACATTATGACTCTATTCAAGTAGGGCTGTCATGTGGAAGAGGTATTAGTCTTGTTTTGCTTGGCCCTAGTGGGAAGTTCCAATTGGAAGTTCCAGAGAGTGACATTTCATTTCAAGTTAGGTTAAAAACAAAAACCCTTCCTGGCAATTAAAGCTACACACAAGTGGAATGGGTTACCTTGAGAGATAGTAGATTATCTCTCACTGGAGGTATTCAAACATATTATAGGATGACTACTTGTCCATTATGATATGGAGGGGATTCTTAAGTACAACTCTCGAGTACACTCAAGAAAACTGAATGTAAGAAGTTATACCTGCAAAGGCTCATTTATATCTAGGCCAACAAAATATTCTACCCTAGGCTATTCTACTTCCAAATTAATAGAGTCTTGGGGCCATCCATTTGACAAAGCAGTAGTCTTAAACAAGAGAAGAATAAGTTTCTCACAACACAAACATAAACAGGTAAGCATAATATAAGTTTTTTATTTGTGAGGTGGAGGAAATATTCAGAACCATTCTTCACCTCCCCTTAAACTCTCCCTGTTTTTAGTAAAGTCAGAAAGGTAGGATGAATGAGAATATAAGGGTTTGTGAGTTCTGCCAAACAAATAAAATTATTGAAAGACTTTAACAGAAGTTCCTTATTTTTAAATTTCTTTTTTGTTTGTTTGTAAATTGTAAGTAAGCATTGTGTCTGAAGGATTAATTAGTTCACCAATGTAGGATGTCACATACTCCAGAATTACTTTCTTTGCTTCTTTTTACCAAGAAAGTTACATAGAGGGTTAAAGGAAAGATTTTATTTATTTTTTTTCTTCTTTCTTCCTTTTTTTAAACTAATGAAATTGCAGAAGTAGTTCTATAAGTAAGCAAAAATGTAAAGGTGCAGGGGAGATTCAAAATAGGAAAACAGTGATCAGCCCAAATGTAGTTATGGTTCTAACTACACACAACTCAATATTAAAATTATCTTACATTATTTATTGTATTCTGTCGTGGGCTGCTCAGTGTCCAGCACTTAAACATGACTGGAGATGTAAATAAGAAATGATCAGGCCATGTAGGTAGCTCAAGGAAGAACAATGAACTCCATTTATTGATTCTTAGGACAAGGTTTTTATAGAGCAATGAGACAAAAAAAGACTCAAGTATTCTTATCATTATCTCAGCCTGTCACATCCTGGAAGTAGCATGGAATAGATAATTTGATAAGGATTTGTTATCTAGGAGACTAAGGTCTTAGGGTAAGAGCTTTGACCTAGGTCTCAGGTACCTGCTAATGCAGCTGCAGTCATAAACGGATACAATTGAGAGCAAACTTCAAAGCCAAAGCTGCAATCCTCAAAAGACATCATGTTTAGAGCTGACCACCCAAAGATACCTGAGTGCAGAGTCAGATATTTTGGTTCTCAATAACTAGAATCTTGAGGTATAGCCTATTGATCTTAGAACTCAAGCAACATCCTTATAAGTGTAACCCATAACTAAGAACTCAGGAGCTAACTTGATGAAAAGTTGCATCTCAAAGAGGTGTTTGATATTAGAAGTCCACTCTCATTGGGTAATTATCTGAATCCTGGATCAGGCCTCTTTAGCTTCCAACAGTGTTCCTTCCAAGATGTTTTTCTTTGATAAATTGAGGCAAAAATCTCCCTTTCTCAAACTCTTCACAATCTATCCCCTTATTATCTTTCCAGTATTCTTAGGTATTATTCCCTTTCATGCACTCTAGAAGCTAGCAATACTAATCAACTTACTATTCTTCACACATTTTACATCTCTGTACTTTTATTACTGGCTGTCCCCCCATGCCAAGAACCCTTTCTGTCCTCACCTCTAACTCTTAGAATCCCTATTTACCTTCAAGACTTAACCCAAACTACCACATTCCTGTTTTATTTCTTTTCCTTCCTTCCTTCCTTCCTTCCTTCCTTCCTTCCTTCCTTCCTTCCTTCCTTCCTTCCTTCCTTCCTTCCTTCCTTCCTTCTTTCTTTCCTTCCTTCCTTCCTCCCTCCTTTCCTCCCTTCCTTGTTGGCATAACTCCCTTTGAACTGTACTCATCATTTCATCTCTGTGTTTCCCCTCTACATCTCCTGAACAAATGTCTTTGAGACTACATTTCCCAGAAGCCCATGCAGTAAGGCATTGTGGACTTTTTCTCTGCCTACAGAAGATCATCTTGTCTCTCTCTACCAACCTTCACTGCATTAAAAAAAAATTGTAGAAAATTTGTGAAATACAACATTGAAGTACACTAATATTTTGAGATCTCTCAATTCAAATTGATTTCAGAGAAATAAAATATGGTAGATTTGTTTTTAAAAGCATGCTAGAAAGGAAAGATAAAGTAAAGTAATAATGAAATATAATACAAATATTTCTACAGTGAAGTGATATGCATGATGAAATATAAAGTGTTCAATACAAGAATAAAATTAAGACTGTATTAGGTTGAAAAAATACACTTTTGTTAACTTTTCCACTTTAATGGCTAGCTGGATTATTTTTTCAATTACTTCTGTATAAGCTTCAAAATTACAATTTTAGGAAAAAATCATATTGAAATCAAAAGTAAACTTTTAAGAAGACATACTACTTAGAGCAGTGAATGAATACGTACTCATGAGTGTGTTTTTAGCCAACAGATAAATAATATTTGATACAATATCTCATATAATAGAAGGTTATTAATAATAGCATTTATATATCACTTTAAGGTTTGCAAAGCACCTTGTAAATAACTTCTCATTTTATCTACACAATCACCCTGTATAAATTAGAAAACTAAGTCAAACAGTTTCCGTGACTTATCCAGGGTCACTAAAGTGCCTGAGGCAGGATTTGAACTCTCCTGACTCTAGGTCACCTAGCTGCCTGAATAAATATTTGTTGATTATTTGATTTAACAATTGAATATTATTTTGAATTAAAAAGTAAGAGAATGTGAAGGAAAGAGTTTTAAGTCATATGATAAAGTAAAGTTTAAAAATTTATTGTGATGATATGTTAACTGATATTTGTGCTTCATCATCCCATTAGCAAAAGAAATACTGAGAAAGGCATAGTGTCTAAGACATGGAAGTTAATAGTTCTGTTTTCTTTTGTCTCAATCAGACTCCTTCTGTGGTATTGTATTCAGTTGGGTGGGATGACATTTTTGGAAGGACATTTAAAAGTTGCAGAGCAGCCAGAGAAAAATGAATAAGACGGCAAAGACCTTGAGAACATGTTGAGACTGGTGGAAGGAACTGGAAAGGCTGTCGTGTATAAAATAGATTAGGCTTGTACTACTTGGCCCTAGAGGACTCAACTAGGAGCACTGGGTGGAAGCTGCAGAGAGACAGGTTTGTATTTTTTGGACTTGTAGTCAGGAGACAGGACAGGAATTAGAAATTATTTCCTTGATATGGATAACTTGTGTATGAAGAAACTCAACCAGTGAAAGTGGGCAGATTCTCTCTAATTTATAGTCTTAATTACCCAGAGCACTGAGAGTGACTTATGCATGGTTACAGAGTCAGAATATATTTCAGTAGGTAGGACTTGGACCCAAGGCTTCCTGGAACCAAGACCATCTCAGAACATTTATTAAATGCTTACTGTATGCCAGGCATTGTGTTAAACATTGAGGATATAATGGAAGGAAAAAAGCATGGACCCTGCCCTCAAGGAATTCACATTCTTAACTGGGGAGATAACATGTAAATAACTATGTACATAAAATATTTAATGAGCAAATGGAAGGTAATCTCAAATGAAAGACTCTGGGGTGGAAGAGAGGACTAAGAAAGGCCTATTGAAGAAAGTGAGATTTGAACTGAGTTGAATGAAGCCAAAGAAGCTGAGAGGTAGAGAGGAAGAGTGAGAGTGTTCTGGATGACATCGGTGTTCTAGAAGTCATGGAACGAGAAGATGAAATGTGTTCTGAGAAGAGCAGCAAACTTGACCAGTGTCGTTGGATCCTAAGCAGTGTTCTCAAAATGTGGTCTGGTGACCCCGGAGGGTATCCAAGACCCTTTTAGGGGATCCATGAGGTGAGAACTATTTTTATCATAATAGTAAGACATTTTCATTTCTAATACAGTAAATAACAATCGATAAAACACATAAATAAAAAATTTTGGGTGAGGGGTCTTTAATAATTTTTTGAGTCTAAAGTGGGGGAAGAGTCTGGGAAGATGGCAAAGCAGGTCAGAAAAGTCCAGGCTCTACATATTTCCTCCACAAAAGAAAAGATAGAACATCACATGGAAGTGAAGGTGGAGCAGCAGAAATAAACACAAGCTGGGGTAAAGCCGTTGTTCTTTTAAGATAACTTGAGAAAACCCAAGGAAAAAACCTTCAGGAGTGGAAGTCTGGCCTCGGTGAAGTGCAAACATCTCCAGGCTGAGCAGGGGAATATTGAAAGACACTCTACTGTCATAGGATGCCATGTTCAGCTCTGTTGATAAGACATGTTTCTAGCTGCTGCTGTGGGTGAGAAGAAGCAAGCACATACCCCATGTGGTAGCAGAGGGGTGGGGGCACTTGGCCAAGAGTGGAGCCCCAGGACAGAGGGGAGAGCTGAAGTTTGCAGCCACCAGAGGGACTGCAGGGAGCAAGAGTATTTGTGGATCATTGCAACTGGGGACCCTGTGGAGAGGAGTGTCCAAGGTTGGGCCCGTATAGAGCTCAGAAAATAACAGTAAGGGGGTGGCTAGTGAAGTAGTCAATAGAGCATCAGCCCTGAAGTCAGCAGGACATGAGTTCAAATCCAGCCTCAGACACTTAACACTTACTAGCTGTGTGACCTTGGGCAAGTCACTTAACCCCAATTTCCCTGCCTTCCCCCTCCATAAAAAAAAAAAGCAAAAAAAAAGAGAAAAGAAAATAACAGTAAGAAGGACCTGAGGCCTGGGGCACTATGGTCCATACCTCAGGACTAGAACCTGGTTACAGTAACAAGCTGCTAAAAATAAAACAATAAAAACTAAACATGAGTAAGCAAAAATCTTTCTCCTGACCATAGACAGTTACTATGGGGAAAGACAACATCTGGGTTCATGTTCACAGGAAGAGAGTAAACCTAAAAAGCCACTCCTTTTTCAAAGAGAAATATCAAATGATCACAAGCCCAAAAAGAGTTTTTGGAAGACCTCAAAAAGGACTTAAAACATCAAATAAGAGAGATTGAGGAAAAATTAGGGAAAAAAATAAGATCAATCCAAGAAAGTCAAGAAATTTATGAAAGGAAAGGCAACCAACTAGAAAAAAATATTCAAAACTTTAAGAAAAAAAATTCCTTGAAAACTAGAATTGTGCAAGGGGAATTTAATAATGTTTTAAGATGCCAAAAAAAAAATCAAAAGAATGAAAAAATAGAAGACAATGTGAAATATCTGATTAGAAGAATGAAAGATATGGAGAACAATATAAGAATAGTTGGACTACCTGAAAGTTATGATCAAAAAAAGAATCTTGATATAATATTATTAGAAATTATTAATGAAAAATGTACTGAAGTTCTGGAACAAGAAGGTAAAGCAGAAATGGGAAAAAAAATTCCTACCAATCACCACTTTTGAGAGAGCCCAGGAGGAAAATCTATAAGAATATCATAGTCAAATTTCAAAGCTCACAGGTTAAGGAGAAAATATTTTAAACAAGAAAAAAAATATGGTGGAAATATAATCAGGAACATACAAGACCTAGCAGCTTTTATATTGAAGGATCATATGACTTGGAAAAGCAAAAGAGCTGGGGTTAAAACCAAGGGTAATTTATGTAGCAAAGTTATATATAATCTTGAATGAAAAGAAATGAACGTTTGGCGAACTGAAAAATGTTCAGGTATTTATTACAAGACCAGAACTTAGTGGAAAACAACACATAAGATACAGGAGAAATACAAGGTAAACATTAAAGACCAATTATAAGGGACTCAATAAAGTCAAACTGTTAACTTCTGAGATGTGAAAATGTTATCAGCACTTTTATGACTGTCATCATTACTTGGGTAGTTTTGGACTGAGCTGAGTATGATGAAATGATTCTCAGAAATAAAGCTGGGTATGGAGTGGCAAAAAAGGTGCAATTATCTCCTACAAATGAGGTATGAAAGGAAGAACTGATACAGAAGAAGCAAGTTGGGGGGAAGTGCTGGTAGTGCTAGAACATATACATCTAGAAGGGTATAAAAGTTTTAAAGTTAGAAAGAAATAAGAGGGCAAAGGGATAGGATGAGGGAGGGACTTTTAGAAGGGTGTATAGATTAAGAATTAGGAGAGTGGGGGAGAGAATAAAGGAGGTACTCTTAGAAGAGTGGGTAGATTAGGAAACAGGAGGTGAAGGCAGTAAGTAGAAGTTAAGATAAGGAAGGAAGGATAGGATAAATAAGATGAGAAAGGTAATGAGGAAACCTAAGATGGAGGGAAATGCTCAATGAGTAATTATAACTTTCAATGTGAATGGGATGAATTTACCCATAAGATGGAAACAAATAGCAGAATGTATTTAAAACTCTGAATTTGACAATATGTTGCTTACAAGAAACACTATAAAAATGAGAGATACACACAGACTTAAGATAAAGGGTTGGAGAAGAATTTATTATACTTTAGCTGATGTAAAAAAAAATCAGAGATAGCAATAATGATCTCAGACAAAGTTAAAGCTAAATTACATTAAAAGAGGAAAAAGAGTTCGTTGAAAATGATTGTAGATTGTATAAAACAGCTGAGAGAATATGTGCCAAAACAGACCCAGACTCTTTGGATTATTTTACCCTAATGCCCTGGGGAAAAAATTACTTAGATTTGGCTCAAGTCTAAGGTCTCTCCAAGGTGTAGCATAGAAAGGCATGCAATGTACAATATGAACCAAATATGGTACAGGTATTTATTTCCTCTACACAAGTGAAATGGTAAACATAAAAAGCTTTCACAAGTGTGCACTGATAAGAAGAACTTTAAGCAAGCAGCAGTGTTAACTACTGTTATATTTTCCTAGGAGTTTAAGACTTTAAACATCAAGACGTGAAGCAGTTTACTTGACTGCTGAATAGGCATTTCACATTTCACACTTGTTCCCCTCAAAGTACATTTCTTTTAGCAGGCTAGGCCAACGACTGAACTCCTTCATTTGTTGGTGCATAAACTCTATGATGCAGCAACTGCCAGCTCTGACCAAAGGATCCAGAATCTTCCACCTCTCTAGATTGGATTTGTCTGTCTCAGGAGCTCTGTTTAGTCATCTATGCTCAGGAAAGGAAAGAAAAAAAGAGGAAAAGGCAGTCAGGGACCTCAGGGCCTCAGCTCATCTGTCCAATGGCTTGCTTTCATTGCCACAAAAGAGAAGTCCTCATTTCTGCCTTCTCCACTCACTTCTTCAGGGGTGTAATGGAACAGAATCACATAATCTATAGCCAAGTAGAGAAAAGACAAAGACAGCCCAAGGCAAAGCTCTCCCATTTAATCTTCTACTGAATCAGTATATTTTTTCTGTTCAGTTAAGAATTAGGGGATTGCTTCATCATCCCCAAAGTACCCCAGTCTTGCAGAATCAATTCACTCCTGACCTGGCTGGAAGTAGCCAGGGTATTCATTGTCTTCAAAGCTCCCAAGTACTCAACTAACACATGTTAAACCGGAGGTAGGCAGGGTTCTCTACACATGCCCAGTTATACATATTTATAAGAAAAATTGATTTCAGACAGTTATTTTCTTGTTTCTTTTGTCTCTACTTAAAGTTTTCACGGTAGATTATTTTAAATAGAAGGCTTTGCTGATGTATATAAAATATGATTGAGTTACAAACTTGATTTATTCACAATTGATTTAGGAGTGCTTTAATTTCATAAGCAAGGCATACCTATGTTAGTTACTGATTTTTGCATATTTATAAATTATGACGAATTTAATTCTCTATTAATTTCCAAAACTTTCAGATTCCACTTGACTAATTTTTTTTTTGCTAATAAAAGTCAATAGTGGTTATAAGGCATTTTGAAATTTCCTTTTTATTTTTTTTAACGATCTTGTACACCAAACTTTAATGTCCTATTTGCCATAGTCCTATTTTTCCCAAAAATATCTATCAAGAAAGAAGCCAGCTATATTGGTAATCAATGCTGAATGAATAAAGAAAAATATAATTTCCTAAATGGAATCTGACCCTCAAGAAATCAACTTTAACTTTAAGGCAGAACTTGAGTAGCAATCAGCATGCTGTAATTGAAAGAACACTGGATTGTGAATCATGAGACCTGGAACCTCATCCTGACCCTCTCACTTTATAGCAATAGTTGAGTAAATGATTTTCTTCTTCCAAATCTCAGCTTTTTTACTTTAAAATGATACTCTGACTGAATAATCCCAAAGTCCCTTCTAGCTCTAAGGACTTGTTTTTTGCCATAGCTTTGGATAACAAATCAGTTATGTTCCATAGATAGGAATGTGGTAATCACCATTATAATTGCTAAATGAAGTCTTTTTACTTAATAAAGTCAATGAAAGGAAACATGGCAGAGTTAATAGAAGTGGGCATACCTAAGTTCAAGTCTTGCTTCTGATCATATGACCATGCGCAAATCACTTAATTACTTGGTGCTCTAGGCAGCTCTCTAAGGCTATAAGTTGCAGAAAAGTTGCTGATCTACATTGGTATCTTACCAGAGTTTCCTTATATTAAAACAATCTGAAACAAAAAATGATCCATAAATTCAAATTTAGGATCATATATTTAGAACTGGAATGGACATCAGGGGCAAGTCAAAGCCCAGAGTGATACAGTTTCTAGCCTATAGTTATCCTTGTCATCCTCGTTTTTGTTCATCCTTCATTCCCAAAGAGGACCAATGACATCAAGAGGGTCATGTCTTGCAAGTAAACTGAATTAAAGTGAGGTAGAGCTATGCAAAGTCATCAGCCCCATTCTCTCTTCAAGAGTCATTGGAGCTCAGTGGCAAGACATAGGTCAGAATAAGTGGTGATGGCCCAGGATACAGTGAAAGACCTTGGCCTTTTTAAGCTAAAAAAAAGGCTTTTTGCCTG
Organism: Petaurus breviceps papuanus; assembly: GCF_028583685.1. Classification (NCBI taxonomy): domain Eukaryota; kingdom Metazoa; phylum Chordata; class Mammalia; order Diprotodontia; family Petauridae; genus Petaurus; species Petaurus breviceps. The sequence goes on from NW_027186540.1 coordinate 22,467,956, forward strand.
CTTTGCCTTTACAAAAGAATCAGTGAGGGAGGGGAAGACCTTAAGAATTTCTGGTCCAGAATAGAAACAACTGCTATACGCATACTCCCAGTAATCAAAACCCAAACAATGAGAAAGTGAGGCTTGGGCTGGGGCCCATTACTAGCCAATCACTGAGAACCAGAATGATTTGTGTTTAAAGGAATAGTCAAGTACCTCCTTTGAATCAAAGCCTGTTGGTCATTTATGATTTCTTGAAATATAGCTCTGGAAGCCCATAGTCACACTTTTTTTTTTTCTGGAGAGAGGAAGGCAATTGGGGTTAAGTGACTTGCCTGAGGTCACATGGCTAGTTTTGTGTTAAGTGTCTGAGGCCAGATTTGAACTCAGGTCCTCCTGACTCTAGGGCTGATGCTGTCTGTATTCACTGCACCACCTAGCCACCCTGATAGTCACACTCTTAGTGATTAGCTGAAACATGATTTGAACCTTGGTTGTTGTAATGGAGATCTGACACATTCACAGAGTACTTTAGCTCACTTCTCTCCAGATAAGGGAGTCTAGAGGAACCTAGGAAACTTGCTTGTGGGAGATTCATGATGTGGAGCTGAAGTACTTTGGAGAGACTATGGAGCATGCATGGTCATTGCGTAACTGGTTCTGGTTGGCTAACCACATATTGAAGAAGCAGCCTGTTGATTAACTGCAAATACATTCAAAAAAACTTGTTAGCTTTTGGCACTGCCTCTTTGCCTCATTTGGTGACTCCTTTACTTGTAGTCTTTAAAGTCTTTAAAGCCAGTGCTATAAAGGAGCCTGTGGTACCTTCTCCTTTCTGAGGCAATATGACTGTGTAAAAGGGCACCTATATATGAAATTGCTGTATCCCTTCTTCCCCCTCTTAAATGAAAGGTGCTGAAGCCTCTGATCTTGTAAGTTTGAAAAGTCAGGAGGACATTGGTATCTTAGGATACTAAAGTCTGAGTTCCAGAACCAGTGTATGAACAATGCCCCCAGGATCAAGGAATAAACTTTGGGACCCTAGTCTAGCAATAATTGAGAGAAGGACTAATTTGGCAGAGATGCCTTCTTTGGATATGAGCTTTAGGAGACCAATCCTATGTAGGAACTGAACTAGTGTGAGCCTACTCTTCCCAGAGACTGAGGTGGTATATGGAAGAAAGTTTCCTGGAGGTGTTAAGGGGAAATGTTGGTACTGTGTTCTTTAAAATAAATATCACTTCACAAAAACTAATTGATGTTACATGATTAAATCAAATTAGGCCCATGTTACTGGTAACTAACTATGAGGAGAACATAGCCATTGTGGACTTGAGCTGATGGCAATAGAGAAGCCTGAGTTCTTCAGGTTACCCTAGAACTCTGAGGGGCAGATGTGTAGCATGTTATCTGACTCCTGAAGAGTGAGCCAAAGTATATACCTTCCTGACTGCCTGCCTTATCTAGTACATTATGCTGCTTCTTAAATGTCAGAACATTCTTCAAGCCAAAATAGAACAAATGATCTAAGGATCTCCAAGCTCTACATTTTTAAAAAGCTTAATTATGTCTAAAAATTCATCTCTGTCTCTCTTATCTATCTGTCTCTGTCTCTCTGTCTCTGTCTCTGTCTCTCTCTGTCTCTCTCTCTCTCTCTTTTTTTAGTAATTCACCAAAATCCATCAAGTCTTAATTTACGAAACTACAAATTACTATTATAGAAATAAAACTAAATGAGTGAAGTAACCATACCAAGGTTTGACTTTTCTGTTATGAAGGCCAGGGGGCACTGTGGTTCAATGTAAACTTTGTACTCTTTGAGTTCTATAGTCTACCCACTATAGTGATTCAAAGTGGAACTAATCCAAAATAGTCTTGCAGAAATAAAGTACTGTCATGTTTAATAGTTTGTCCTGGTAATGATGATGTTGTACCATTCGTCATAGGCAGTGTAACTCCACTCTCAGGTTTTTTCAGTTGTAAACAATTCCTTCCATCTTAGAATCTGAGAAGATCCTTTAATTAAAATGACCCAGGCATATATTAAAAAGTTTGTAAGGGACACAAACATCAGAAAAGATCTTATTTCTATGATTACCCTTACTTCATCTGAAATTAGTCAAATCTTGTTAATTCTAGTGTCTCAATATCTTTTACATCTGCTTTCTATTTTCCATTGACACTACTATAATAGTAGGTGTAGCTCTTATCAACTTCTTTTTAAATTTGTTTTTTATTTGTTTTTAGTTTTTGATATTCACTTCTATAAGATTTTGAGCTCTAAATTTTCTCCCCCTTCCTCCTGAAGATGGCATGCAATCTGATACAGACTATACATGTAAAATCATATTAAACATATTTCCACATTAGTCATGTTGTAAAGAAGAATTAGGGGGCGGCCAGGTAGCACAGAAAGTAAGAGCACCGGCCCCAGTGTCGGGATGACCTGGGGAATCGAATCCGGGCTCAGACACTTAGCACCCACCCAGAAACACCTGGCCGTGTAACCTTGAGCAATTAACCCCAATTGCTTAGGGGCGTCCAGGTGGCTCAGCAAGTAAGGACACCAGCCCCAGTGTTGGGATGACCTGGGGATCGAATCCGGGCTCAGATACTTAGCACCACACCTAGAAATAACTGGCTGTGTGACCTTGAGCAAGTTACTTAACCCCAATTGCTGAAGAAGAAGAAGAAGAAGAAGAAGAAGAAGAAGAAGAAGAAGAAGA
>NW_027186540.1:22470670-22496212 GCF_028583685.1 Petaurus breviceps papuanus
GAAGAAGAAGAAGAAGAAGAAGAAGAAGAAGAAGAAGAAGAAGAAGAAGAAGAAGAAGAAGAAGAAGAAGAAGAACCAAAAAGTAAAACCACAAGAAAGAAGAAACAAACAAAAAGAAAATAGTATGCTTCATTCTGCATTCAGACTCCATAGTTCTTTCTCTGGATGTGGATAGCATTTTCCATCAAAAGTCTTTTGGAATTATTTTATATCCTTGTATTGCTGAGAAGAGTTAAATCTATCAAAGTTGTTCATTGTACAATGTTGCCGTTACTGTTTACAATGTTCTCCTAGTTCTGCTCACTTCATTCAGCATCAGTTCATTTAAGTCTTTCCAGGTTTTTTTGAAGTCTGTCTGCACATCATTTCTCATGAAACAATAGTATTACATTACATTATCACAATTTGTTCAACCATTCCCCAATTGATGGCAACTCCTGAAAGTCCAATTCTTGACCACCACAAAAAGAGCTGTTATAAATATTTTTGTACATGTGGTTCCTTTCCCCATTTTTATGATCTCTTTGGGATACAGACCAAGAAGTGGTATCGCTGGGTCAAAGAGCATGCACAGTTTTATAGACCTTTGGGCATAGTTCCAAATTGCTCTCCAAAATGGTTAGAACAGTTCATAACTCCACCAACAATGTATTACTGTTCCAATTTTCCTACATCTTCTCCAACATTTTTCATTTTCCTGTTTTGTCACCCTTACCAACTTATTTACTACATAATTTTAATAGTTTCCTAATCTATCAGTTTTTGTGTATGTGCCATGTACTGCTGAGAAGGTATATTCCTTTTTATCCCCCTTCAGTTTTCTCCAGAGATCTATCATATCTAGCCTTTCTAAAATTCTAATTGCCTCCTTAACTTCTTTCTTGTCTATTTTAAGATTAGATTTATCAAGTTCAGAGAGGAGGAGATTGAGGTCCCCCACAAGTATAGTTTTGCTACCTATTTCTTCCTCTAATTCCCTTAACTTCTCCTCTAGGAATTTGGATGCAATACCACCTGGTGCATATATGTTAGGTAATGATATTGCTTCATTCTTGATGGTACCTTTTAGCAGGATGTAGTTTCCTTCCTTATCTCTTTTAATTAGATCTATTTTTGCTTTTGATTTGTCTGAGATAAGGATTGCTACCCCTGCTTTTTTTACTTAAGCTGAAGCATAATATATTCTACTCCAGCCTTTTACCTTTACCTTGTGTGTATCCTCTTGTTTCAATTGTGTTTCTTGTAGACAGCATATTGTAGGATTGTGGATTTTAATCCATTCTGCTATCTACCTCTGTTTTATGGGAGAGCTCATCCCATTCACATTCACAGTCACGATTACTATCTGTCCTTTTTCCTTCATCCTATTCCCTCCCCTATTTATGTTTTTCTTTCTTCTTTCTCCCTTCCCTCCTTAAGAGTTTTCCTTTTGACCACCACCTCCCTCAGTATTCCCCCCCATTACCTCCCCCTTTACCTACCCTTTCCCTTACTACTACTTCCCTCCCTTCTAACCACCTCCCCCTTCTTATCCCCTCCTTACTTACCCCTCCTAGTGCCTATAGGACACAATGGATTTTTATACTTATCAGAGTATGTTATTCCCTTTTTGACCCCAAACCAATAAGAGTAAATTTAATATAGTGCTCCTCTCCCTCCCTCTTTTCCCTCTATTATAATGAGGTTTTATGTCTTTTCACATTAGAATCTTAAATTTAAATGATTATGTTGATCCCCCTTTGAATCAGAATCAATGAGAATAAAGTTGATATGATGTTCATCTCCCTCCCTCCTTCCCCTCTACTATAGTATGTTTTTATGTGTCTTTGTGTGACATACTTTACCTTTTTCTGCCTCATCCTTTCCTTTTCTTCCATTACAGTCCCTTTGAACTTAATAAGTTTTTTTTAATAATCAGATTAATTCATTTATACCCACACCCTCTATCTATGTATATCCCTTTTATTTATTTTATTTTTTTTTAAAGCAATTGGGGTTAAGTAACTTGCTCAAGGTTACATGGCCAGTTATTTCTGGGTGTAGTGCTGAGTATCTGAGCCCGGATTTGATCCAGGTCATCCTGACACTGGAGCCGGTGCTCTTACTTGCTGAGCCACCTGGCCGCCCCTAAGCAATTGGGGTTAAGTAACTTGCTCAAGGTTACACGGCCAGGTGTTTCTGGGTGGGTGCTAAGTGTCTGAGCCCAGGATTCGATCTCCAGGTCTTCTCAACACTGGAGCTGGTGCTCTTACTAGCTCTGCTACCTGGCCACCCAACGTATATCCCTTTTAAAGGTCACGATAATCATATAAATTTCAATACTGACAGGTATCAGCTTCTCATATAGGGATGTAAACAGTTTGCTCTTACTGCATCCCAAGTTATGTGCATGTGTGCCTCTGTATGTGTGTGTGTGGGTTATCCTTGTGTACCTTTTTATGTCTTTCTTGAGTCTTGTAACTGGAGATTAAATTTTCCATTGAGTTCTGGCTTTTTCATCAGGAAAGTCTGGAAGTCCATTATTTCATTAAATGACTATCTCCTTGCCTGAAAGATTATGCTCAGTTTTTCTGGGTAGTTGACCCTTGGTTGCAATCCTAGCTTTTTTGCCTTATGAAATATCAAATTCCAATTACTCTGATCTTTTAATGTAGAAGATGCTAGGTCCCGTGCAATCCTGACTGTAGTTCCACAATATTTCAATTGTTTTGTTTTGACTGCTTGCAGTATTTTCTCCTTTACCTTATAATTCTGGAATTTGGCTACTATGTTTCTTGGAGTTTTCAATTTGGGATCTCTTTCAGGAGAAGTCCACTGAATTCTTTCAGTAACTATTTTTCCCTCTGTTTCTAGGACTTCAGGGCAGTTTTCTTTGACAATCTCTTGGATGTTGTTCAGGCTGCTTTTTTCATCATGGCTTTCTGGTAGACCAATAATTCTTAGGTTATCTCTCCTGGATCTGTTCTCCAGGTCAGTTTTTTTTTTCCAGAGAGATATTTTACACTTTCTCCTAATTTTTCAATCTTCATGTTTGGCTTGACTGACTCTTAATGCATCATAGAGTCCTTAGCTTTCATTTGACTGATTCTAATTTTTAGTGAATTATTTTCTTTGGTTAGTTTTTGAAGCTCCTTTTTTAGGGAGGTGTTTTCTCCAGTTAGATTTTGAACCTCCTGTTCCAGTTCACAAATTTTACTTTCTAAGAATTTGTTTTCTTCAGTGAGATTTTTCTTTTTTCCAATTTGGTCACTGTAGATTTAAATTTACCGTCTACTTCTCTAATTAGTTTTTTTTTTCATTTTTCAAATGCTTTATTAACTTCTAATTTACATCATTCATTTCCACCAGATTTTGAGCTACAAATTTTCTCCCTGTTTTCCCCCTATCCACTGCCCCAAAATAGCAGTCCCACAGGCTATCCCCTCCTCCAATCTGCTCTCTCCCATATTTTCTCCCATACCCCTTTCGACTTTTCCAGTAGGACATGGTGGATCTCTATGCCCCAGTACCTGTATATCTTATTTCCCAATTACATGTGAAATAGTATTAATAATAGTATATATACATATATATATATATATATATATATATATATTGTTTTTTTAAACACTTGATTTTAAAACTTTGAATTCCAGATTCATTCCCTTCCTCCCTTGTTACCCCACCCTTACTGGGAAGATAAGCAGTTTAGTATAGGTTGTACATGTGTAGCTAATGCAAAACAATAACATAGTAAATATATTGTAAAAGACTGACTATATTTGCCTCCTCCTATCTCACTTCCCACTTGTTCTATTCTCTACTTTGATCCGGTCCTTTTTCAAAAGTGGGTGCTTCCAACTTCCCTCCCCCCCCTCAGCCTGCCCTCCCTTCCATCATTCCCCCCTCTGATCCCCTTCCCCCCTACTTTCCTGTAGGGTGAGATACCCTATTTGGTGTGTATGTCATTCCCTCCCTGAACCAAATTCAATGAGAATAAGGTTGACCCATTCCCTTTTACCTTCCTGTTCTTCCCCTCCATTGTAACAGTTTTCCCTTGCCTCTTCTATATGAGATAGTTTGCCCCATTCTGTCTCTCCCCATCTCCTCTCATTATATTCCTCTCTCACCCCTTAATTTCACCTTTCAAGTATCATCACTTCCTATCAAATTGGTCCTGTGCCCTCTATCTATGTATACATGTAAACATATATACACACATTCACATATGTATTCATATGCCCATATACTCTCATAAATAGACATATATATATATATTTCTATTCCCTTCAACTATTTTCATACTGAGAAAAGTTTCATCAGTTACAATTATTGTTTTTCCATGTAAGAATGTTAATAGTTCAACTTTGATAAGTTCCTTGTGATTTCTTTTCCTGTTTACCTTCTCATGCTTCTCTTACTTCTTGTATCTGAATGTCAAATTTTCTATTCAACTCTGTTTTTTTCATCAAGAATGCTTGAAACTCCTCTATTCCTCTGAATGACCATATTTTACCCTGAAACATGATACTCAGTTTTTCTGTATAGGTGATTCTTGGTTTTAATCCCAGCTCTTTTGACTTCTGGAATATCACATTCCAAGCCCTTCGATCCCTCAGTGTAGAAGCTGCTACATTCTGGATTATCCTGATTGTGTTTCCACAATATTCAAATAGTTTCTTCCTGGCTGCTTGTAATATTCTCTCATTGATCTGGGAATACCAGAACCTGGCTATAATATTCCTAGCAGTTTTCTTCTTGGGATCTTTTTCAGGAGGTGATCGGTGCATTCTTTCAACCTCTATTTTGCCCTCTGGTTCTAAAACATCAGGGCCATTTTCTTTGAGAACTTCCTGGAGGAAGATTTCTAAGTTCTTACTTTGATCATGGCTTTCAGGTAGTCCAATAATTTTAAATTATCTCTCCTGGATCTATTTTCCAGATCAGTGGTTTTTCCCATGAGATAGTTCACATTGCCTTCTATTCTTTCAATTGTTTGGATCTGTTTAACAGATCTTGATTTCTCATAAAGTCATTAGCTTCCATTTCCTCCAGTCTAAGTCTGAAGCAATGATTCTCCTCATTGAGCTTTTGAGATTATTTTTCCATCTGGCAAATTCGGCTTTTTAAGGCATTTCTCTCCTCATCACCTTTTTGAGCCTCTTTTGCCAATTGAGTTAGTCTATTTTTTAAGGTATAATTTTCCTCAGTCAGCCTGTTGACTCTCATTTTGTAATTTTCTTGCATCGTTCTCATTTCTCTTCCCAATTTTTCCTCCACTTCTCTTATCTGCTTCTTAAGGTCCTCTATGGCCTGTAACCAGCTTGTATTTTCCTTTGAAGCTTTTGGTGCAGGAGTTCTGACTTCATTGTCTTCTTTCTGTTCCATGCTTTGCTCCTTTTTGTCACCAAAATAGGAGTCTAATGTTGGAATCTTCTGTCTGCTTTGTTTCCTTTGCCTGGTCATGTCACCCTTCAGTCACTTTTTGCTTTTTGCCACAGTAGGACTCTGCCACCAGACAAGGGAGATTTCGTCCCAAATGCTGGTGTTTTCTCAGCTGCCAGAGGTATTAGATGGGTGCCCTCTCTGAGGCCTCCACATGCTCAGGCAAGCTTGACACACACCCCAGGACCTCCTGCTAGACTGCAATCCAGATCCAAGCAGGTTAAAGCAAGAGCAATTACCCCTCAGACTGGTCGCTTTGTCCCCCTACACTCTGCAGGCCTGGAGCTGAAGCTGCCAAGTAGAGCTGGCTAGCTGTGCCAGGTGTCTCAGACGCTTCTCGCCCTGGGGGCAAAAGCTGAAGTATTCCCACTTACTGGGTTCCAAAGTCCAGACTGCACTGACCTCTCACTTTGTTCTTCATGTCTATATATTGATAAATCTGGGAACAGCCACAGTTGCTGGTGATCTGGAGTCCCTCTGACCGGTAGCTGGTCAGGCCCACCCTGTGGCTAAAACCTCCGGCTCACGTGGGCCTGGGCTCAGCTCCTAGAGCGCTGCGCTGGCTGATTCCTGCAGGCCTGCCCAGCTGTCTTCAGTAGGAGGTTAGCTTCTCTGTGTCATTTTGTGGGTTGTGCAGCTCTAAAGTTTGTTCAGAGTCCCCTTTTTACATTGATTAGGGAAGGTGGAAGCCAGAGCTGCTCAGAGGTCCTGCTTCTACTCCAAAATCTCTACCTCTCTAATTTGGCTTTTAAAATCTTTCTTGAGCTCCTCCAAGGATGCTTTTTAGGCTTGCGACCGGTTCGTATTTCCTTCTGTCATCTCAAGTGTGAGTATAGAGTCCATGTTGTCCTCTGTATTTGATTGTTCTTGCTCACTATTGTAAGCTTGGATTGATTTTCTTGCCTTTCCCTTCTCAGCTTCCTTCTTTCCTATTGTGATTTTCTATTTCCTGATTTCTCAGACTGGGAGCTAAGGGCCTGGTTGTTGACTTTGTGTGCTACATGTAGCCTCTGGGTGTCTAGACTGAGGCCAAGGCCAGGGCCAGGACTCTTAGTGTTTCCCCTGAGTTACCCTGAGGCTCACAGAGTAACCTGTGGTGGAGGGGTGGTCTGGGAGCTTCAGATTTCCGCTTCTATGACCCTGGGCTACAGCTCAGGCAGGCTCAGCAGCTGGAGGCTGGCAATGCTGATGTCTGCAGATTCCCTGGTGGTGCTAAGGTCCACCTGGGCTTGTGTTGGTAGTGCTTGCTGGCTCCACCACCCTGGGCTTTGGGAGCTCCTGATGGTCAGCTGAGATGGAGCTTGTTGGGACTCCTCCTGCCCTTCACTTCAGACTCCTTATTGCCTCAGTTACACCCTTTCTCAGTGTTTCCTAAACCTGAGGCTATTTCCACTATTTTAGGATTTTACTCTGGGTGGGACATTTCTCTCTGGGTTTTCTGGGTCAGGGAGGGGGAATCAAAGCAGCTAGGGCTTACTTTGCCATCTTGGCTTCTGGAAATTCAGGTAGTTGATTTTTAAACTTCCTGGCTGTAAGCTGATAGCCCCAGGTGAAGCTGCTTTCTCTTACCCAGCTCCGACTCATCCTCAGTCTTGTGGTGGAGGGTTGCCAATCATCCTTGTGGTGGGTGAGTCCACTGGCTGGTTCTCCTCACTCTGCTGTAGTCTGCTCTCTGGTCTTCACTGGTGCAGCCCCCACATGTTCTGTGCTCCCCCCACCCAGACCTCAGTGGGCACTTTCCTGGGCTGGAAATCTGCCACCCTCCCATCTCCCAAGGGATTCTGTCACTCTAAAATCCATTCAAATTCACTTTTTAAAATTTAGTGATGGGATTCATGGAGGAGCTTAGAAAAGTTACTGCTTCCATTCTGCCATCTTGGATCTGCCCAGCCACAATTAGTTCTTAGCAAAAGAATTTGCTATGTTGGCATTATAAGCATAATGAAACAAAACATTTCCTGCTCCCCCCACTGCAGTTATCTCACATGTTCTCTTCACAAATACATACAGCATCTGTGGGAAGAATAGAAACAAATTTAGAATACAATAAGGCACACAGGTAGTGCTCACAGGTAATATTCCATTCTCTCATGTACCTCTGTTGTTATTTTTTTTAACCCCATGAATAGCTTTTATTTTTTTCATAGTCCCTAGAGATGTAGTAATTTATTTAATTATTTGTGCTTTCTTTGGTAGTTATATTTATTTACTTTTCTTGTATTTCCATTTTTGGGGGCTATTTGCAAATCAAATAATGTGCTTATGTCTGGGTCTTAGGGTAGGAATGCTTCAAAAGTCTTTCTTCTTGAATATGCATATTTCTTTCACTGATGTTTAGGCTCAGGTTTGCAGAGTATGTCATTTTAGGCTGCATCTTGATCTCTTTTGCCTTTTCATAATATATTATTCTATTTCTTTATGTGATTACTGGTGGGTGCAGAATAATCTCCTAGTAAAAATTCCTTCCTTTTGCATTTGAAAATCTTTCTCCTGGTTGCTTGAAGAATTTCTTGCTTTTATTGGATCAATATATTTGACCATTTACTACTTGAAGGTGATTTTTTCTTTTTTTCCTGGAGGCGATTGGTCAATTATTTTGATTATTGTTTTGTTTTCTGCAGTTTAAAAGTTGTAGGCAGTTTTTGTATATTATTTCTTGTATTGTAAGTGTTCAGATTTTTTGACTTGTTGTTTTCTTCTGGTAGATCTATGATCCTTAACTTATTACTATGCATCCTCTTTTTAAGATAAATGTATCTTGCTTATGTAGAAAAGATATATTCTTTTAATGTTACTGCTTTTTGCTTCTTTTCTTCCTAATTGTCCTTTACTTTAGTAAATTTGTTTTCCAAATCTGTTGTTCTCACTTTCACTTCTTTGGAGAGATTTATTCCCATTGATTCAAGTGGTGTTGTTTTCTGTTCTGCTATTCATTTCTTCTCTATAGGCCTTAAATCCTGCAATTTGTTCCTATATAACTACTTCTCTCAAAATTATGATTCTGTCTTAAACAGTTCTGGAACATCCTTATAAAATTCCATGTCCTCCTAGGTATCTACAAGGTTCTGTATTTCATCAGTTGTTGGTTCAATTTCCTTTGTCTTTCAATATTTGTTCAGGGACACTTAATTTTGTAGATATCATTACTCAATTTTCCTATTATTTTTAGTATCTTTTTAAAAATGTATCTTCTTATGCTCTAGGTTTCAAACTAAATTTCATCTTGAATAAACCACCTGGTAGTTTTAGCCTTTTTTCATTATATGCCCTGTCGCTCATTTTCTGACTTCTCCCCCTTTGATATAGGATTTTTCCCTAGGGCTTCACTACAAAATTGTCTCAACTTCTCAAATTAAGGAACTTACTTTTCACAAGGGCTTAGTACTTATCTCAAGTAACTAATGGGAGAACAAGACTAGCTATCTCCCTTTCATATTTGGTGAGACCCCTCATGCTAGTCTCTTGTCCCAGATTCCTCTTCTTTTTTTAGTTCTCTAAATGGGCTGAGTCAATGTCTGCCTGTTTTTGTAGGCTCTGAGCAGGGTGGAGTGTGTGTTTCAGGGCAGAGTATTTTCCCTACTTATGGTTCCCATGCAGAATGTAGTCCCCTTCTGCACATGGCTATACAGAATTGATGTATTCTCTTTATTGCAACTGAATGATGAAGGAAGGCTGGGATGAGGAATGTTAGCAGAGAGTACAGCAAGAGAGAAATCCCTGAGTGGATCCCAAAGCCAAAACTGTTGTGGAATAGTTTGAATCCCTGCCAGAGCCTTAAGGCTAGTGGGTAGGAATGTGTTGAGTGATCAAGTCAGGGATTATTATCAATCACTGTAAATTCATAAGGCTGTTACCTTGTTGAGCTTCTTGCTGTCTTGTGCCTTGGGAACAATCATCATTGTTCTACCGCAGGCACATAATTCCCTTTTTATTTTATTTTTTGAGTGTTAGTGGGGACTGGAGAAAATAGATAATCTTCTATCTTATTGGTCACATGACTCAGAAATACAACCCAACTCTCAATTGCCAGCTCTTTTCTCTCCTGCTAAGGGTCTTACTTCTTGAAGCTGTAGATGCTGCTTCTGCTTTTCTGAAAGTGGTGTTTCTTATTGGTTAAGTACCTTCTCTTTGAAGCTGTATGGCTTATGGGGAATGAGGAGGAGGTAGAAATTCTCTCCTTTCCAGTAGAGAGGAGGTAGAAACTCCATCCTTCCCAAGAGCAACTTCCTCTCAGTGGTTATAATCCTTCTCCAATTCTGTATTAAATTAATCGACTGCCTAATGGCTGGATCCCTTGTTTTTATATAGGTTTAAGAATCATGACTGAAAATCTTGACTAGTCATTAAATATTTCCTGTGTGGTGTTAGTTAACTTCATTTAGACAGAGTGACCAATATTTTGGTTCTAAGAATAGTGTAACCAGAAAAAGTGAAGTATGTAGAATTGTGTTCAGACTGAAAAACTGAAATGAGATTCCTAATGTATGAAAGAATGTCTTGCAATTGGGAGATAAGAGTGAGTTTCTTAGGGAACATGTGAGTGAGAAAGAAGTGTTCTGAAGGTTTGATTAAGACCAGGTACTCTTGATATTCATCTAGATTTAGAGAGGACTCCAAAGTGTTGTCTGGAACTTCCCAATGGGCCATGGCATGACTGCAAGGGTAATCAATCAAAATGTCAGAAAAGAAGTCATATTCCACCCTTGTTGAGATAGTCAACTATGAATAGGGCTTGTCTTCACACAATTACCCTTTTCACCTTTTCACAAGCAACAATCCCTCACTCTACATTTTTTTTGCTATTGTCATCAGTTGTATCAATCTTTCCCTTTCTATGGCAGTCTTTGGGTCAGGATGATTATAATTTAACCATGACTTGGGCACCCACAACCAGCAGCTACATAGGTAAAATGTTCCCCTACTCAGTATATAGCCATGCCCTGCCACTACATCACTATGTAACTGAAGTAGATGCCCCTAGTGAAGGGATTTCTACCCTGGGCAGTGACTGCTGAGTAGCAGCCCCAATCCTTACCCTTTTTATTTTCAGTGGGACAGGGCAAGTTGAACAGGATGAGAAGACATGGATAGATTGGCATCTATATTGCAAATTTCGTTGTATTATTTCCCTTGTCAATTCTCTCCTGCCACTCTGAAGTCCTCTTTTCTTATAGAAGACACCATTATTCATCTCATACCCTAAGTTCTCAAACTCCTTTTTATCCTTGACTCCTCAATCAAATGAAACTTGTCTGTTCAGAGTAACTTTAACTGTCAGATGGGATGCACTTTTCTCAATCCTTACTTCCTTGATTTTTCCACAGCATATGACATCATTGGCCACTCCTATATGCATTCTCCTCTCTGGGGATGCCAAAAACAACCACTATGTCATATGTAAAATCTCTCATATCTGCACACTTTACAGAGTTGGAAATAATTTTCTAACCTGTTTAATTTTTTTTCCAAATAAAGACTTTCAATGAGTTTAAAACTCATTTGTTAAAAATATAAAAATGTAATGCCTTCTGATTAATGAGCAAGAACAGCTGGTTTCAGGGGTGGCTAGGTGGTGCAGTGAGTAAAGCGCCAGCCCTGGAGTCAGGAGGACCCGAGTTCGGTTCCATCCTCAGACACTTAACACCTACACAAAAAACTAGTTGTTTAACCTTGAGCAAGTTAATTAATCCCAATTGCCATCCAAAAAGGCAGCAAAAAAAAAGAACAGCTAGTTTGACATCAGAAAAGGAGATCGACCAACTGAAGTTAAAAAAAAAAACCTTTGTACCATTGGTGAGTAGGATAAAAAATGAGCATTTTGATTACTAAGTACAGCCAATGATGTGCTTTTCCCACTGTCCTTATTCAAAGACTGCCCTGGGTCACTAAGGTTCTGCTACAGGTACCCAAAGTTTAATGCCAATGATAGTAACTAGGTCTGTGAACTTGGTGTTGATAATGGTGTACATCACTTCTTCATTTCCACTCCCCCTTGATCTCTAGCTTAACTACCCAGATGTTATTCCTTGACTTTTCACTCCAAAGCACCCAACTCTGGTTGGCTAAAGGAGGGCACCAGTGGAACTAGTGACAAGAAAAAAGGATGATCAATTTATTTGACCAGTATGTTGTCAACACCACAGCATACCAGTTCAATGTAGTACCAGGCATGCATACTAGGCCCATTTTTCCATAGGCAATGGGAAGAAAGGTTCCCATTTTTGCAAAAGGCTCCATGTTCACCTAGCAAAGTAAAACTGAAAACATGTGAAACAAACAAAACCCCAAACCCACAAATAGCATGTAGAGGCTCAAAATGTGAAATATCCAAGTACTCAAAGAATGTTTTATGTGACAGTTTCCAAGATGATACTTTTTCCTGAGGGAGACAGAACACTACTTGTTCAAATTTAAGTTAATGATGACTACTGCAAGACAAACCATGAATTGAGAAGTTACTGTCAACCTATACGAGGGTACCCTCCAGCAGCTTAAATGAATAGAATATCTATTCTCTCCTCATTGTGCAGGGTCATTGACAGGAAGAAAAATGTGTGTATATATATATAAAACATCAATTTAGTTTGGGAAATGAGATGTGTTGAATAGAGACACTGGTAAATCAGGAATTTATTTGATTCAGTCATTCAGTGTTTCTGACATCTTGTTTGGGTCTAAATTAGATTCTTAACCTGGAATTCATGAATTTTTTATTTAAAAATATTTTGATAACCATATTTCAATTAATTGGTTTCCTTTATTTTTCTTTTTGGAGGGCACTTGGGGTTAAGTAACTTGCCCAAGGTTACACAGCTAGTATTTTTGTGTGGGTGTTAAGTGTCTGAAGCCGGAACCGAGCTTGAGTCCTCCTGACTCCAGGGCCGACGCTCTACTCACTGTGCCACCTAACTACCCCAATTGGTTTCCTTTTAATCCTATGTGGTTTATTTCATTCATTTAAAAATTTATTCTGGGGGCAGCTAGGTGGCGCACCGGCCCTGGAGTCAGGAGGATCTGAGTTCAAATTTGACCTCAGACACTTAATACTTACTAGCCATGTGACCTTGGGCAAGTCACTTAATCTCAACTGCCCTGCCTTCCCCCTCCAAAAAGCAAAAAAAGGCAAATGTATTCTGAGAAGAGTTCACCAGCCTGCCAGAGGGATCTGCAACACAAAGAAAGTTAAGAACTCCTTATGGGAGGAATTTTTCGTTGCTTTTGCTATATAGCACTCAACCAGAAAACCTAGGGAAATGTATGCTTAGTACTCTACTCCAGTATGTTGAAACTTATTCACCATTTAAAGGCATATAGCTCATAGTATTAGTGGAAAGATTTATTAAAAGAAGTAAGCAGGCAAAACAGAGACCCTTGAACAAGCAATCATTCAGTTCAGTTAAGTAAACATGGACAGGGCACTGCTAGCTGTAAATATGTAAAATCTCAGAATCATTTACAAACCAAAATATGAATGCTTTTCTGGTAGAAGCCTCTTCTATGTCCTGTCTCCTCTTGATGCTCTCTCCTGGTCCAAGGAGGAGGTAAAGGGAATAGGAAAGGCAATTCTCCTTCTCTTACTCTTCCTACTGTTCTGTGCAGTTCTATATGGATGGTGAGGAGTTCTCCAACTTTTCAGTTCAATTAACCCTATGCGGGTTGAGATAAAAATATATAGTGCCCCTTTCCTCTCTCTAGGTGCTCCTACTCCCCTTTCTTCATCTTCCCCCCCCCCAATGTTCACCAGTTATCAGTTTCACAAATTACCACATATTCCCCCAGGAGGAAGCTATTTATTCTTCTCCCTTTAAACTGGAGAAGAAGGGAGAAAAGGGAAATTTCCAGGATCTGCTATAGAAACATTAGTCTCAACCTGAGATTGGGAGAAATTTCATTAATGGGTAATGACTAGGCAGAAAGAACTGTCTGTCAAAATATAGGCGAAGAGATATCAAGTGCTGTCTATGGCAACGTGAGGACTCAGACAAGGGAAATTACAGGTCAGGGAAATCAGTCTGGTAAATGAAAAAGTCTATACCTCTAGGGCTTAAGTTTTTATTCATTGAGGAAAATATTTCTGCTTTGGAACTTAAAAGAAATCAGGAAATGGCAAGACTGAGTTATTAGCAAAAAAAAAAAAAAGATTAAATGACAGCTCTAACAACTCTATTTTTCTAGGAATTTACTAGACAAGTTAAAGACTAGCCAGAGAAATATCTAATGGAATTAAGGTTTGTGTATACTGTTTGAGGACTTGGATACTGGAAGTGTCCAGAGTACAAATTTCTAAAATTTGCCAAAAGGAAAGAATGTTTTATGTGACAGTTTCCAAGATGATACTTCTTCCTGAGGGAGACAGAACATTACTTGTTCAAATTTAAGTTAATGATGACTACTGCAAGACAAACCATGAATTGAGAAGTTACTCTTAACCTATACGAGGGTACCCTCCAGCAGCTTAAATGAATAGAATATCTATTCTCTCCTCATTGTGCAGGGTCATTGACAGGAAGAAAAATGTGTATATATATATATAAAACATCAATTTAGTTTGGGAAATGAGATGTGTTGAATAGAGACACTAGTAAATCAGGAATTTATTTGATTCAATCATTCAGTGTTTCTGACATCTTGTTTGGGATATGTATGGGATGAGGGTTCTGTGAACAGTTACTTCAGGTGGGCAGCTTCTGCAAATGTCTACGGTGAGCCTCTATGTGTTGTACAATAACATGATCATAGGATCATAGATTTAGAACTGGAAGAGGCCTTAGAGATGTGGTCTAACCCCATTCTTTTGGAGGAAAACAATGAGGCCCACAGAAAAGAAGTAACTTTCTAGTTCACACAGGTAGTAGGTAAATAAAAGAACTCGGTGTGGTGCCGGAGAGTTCAGATGAAAAGCAGCAGCACCACATAGGGCTGACAGTTAAAGATTTATTACTATTCACTAGGGGAGGAGGAGAACAAATGCCAGTGGGTAACAGTATGTGGTCCCTTTGCTCTCATAGCAAGGGGAGCACGCAGTGGGGTGACTCCTGATATGGAGCAGTGCAACAATTTTTGAACTGTAATCAAAGGCCCAGAGCTCCTTGGGGTTCAAACTTACATAGTTTTAGATAAAGAGCTGGCTGTCACCAATAGGACACAGCCCCATAGAGAAAGATAGTAGTAGAGAAGGGATAAGATAGATAAGGGGATTTTCTAAGTTGACTAATAAAGAATGAGGGATTTTAATTGCATTTCATTTTGCTATTGTTATTATCATTCATAATCATATTATCATTATCATATTATATTCATAATATTATCATTATTATCATTCAATTGTTATTATCAGTTGTTTCAGTCATTTCTGATTTCAAGAACCCATTTGGGGTTTTCTTGGCAAAGATGCTACAGTTTGCCATTTACTTCTCCAGCTCATTCTACATATGAGGAAACTGAGGCAAACAGGGTTAAGTGACTTGTCCAGGGTCATATAGTTGCAAATGTCTGAGGCCAGATTTGTACTCAGGTCTTCCTGACTTCAGGCCTGGTGTTCAAGCCACTGTGCCACCTAGCTGCCCTGGAATGAGGAATGAAGAATGAAGGGCAGGGACAAAAGGAATTTAACTCTGTGCCATTAAACCAATGCCTAGCCTCTGAGTTTATTAGCTTTAGCATAAGGTAGAAGACTGGGGCCATACTAGTCAAACAGGTTTTCCTTGGTTCATGTCCCCCTTATTCTTCTATTCTTACTTTTCTACCTTCTAACCTCCTAACACATTAGGAATCCCTTCTGCCATTCAAATTAAATGAGTGATGAAAAAAATCTGGTGTTGACCTTTTGTTTTACCTCCTGAGTACTCACTAAAATCTTAAGTTAAAGGCATTATAATTCCTCCCTGGACACCAGAACTGCTGAAGTGATGACCTGGCATTTCTCTCTTTCTTTTTTTTTCAATAGTACATTTTTTTCCCCAATTACACACCAAGACAATTTTTAGCATTCATTTTTACAAGATGTTGAGTTCCAAATTTTTCTGCCTCTCTTCCTCCCCTCCCCTCTTCCTTAAATGATAGGCAATTTTATATAGGTTATATATGTGTAATTATATAAAGCAAATTTCATATTAGTCACAGTTGTGGAATAAGAAACTGATAAAAAGGAAAAAAAACAAAAAAGAATAAAGTAAAAAAGGTATATTTCAATCTGTATTTATGTCATTCCCTCAAATTCACCTTATACCCATACCCTCTGTCTACATATATGCCTTCTAGCTGTAATATTAGTGGTACAATTTTTAAGAAACACATGTATCATCTTGCCATATAGGGATGTAAAACAGCTCAGCTCCATTGAATCTCTTATGTTTTCTTTTCTCTTTTTACTTTTTTTATGTTTCTCTTAGGTCTTGATATTGGAGGTAAAATTTTTTTGTTCAATTTTGATCTTCTCCTTATGAAAGCTTGAAATCCTTCTATTTCATTGAATGACTATTTTTACCCTTCTAGTACTATGCTTAATTTTGTCAGGTAGGTGATTCTTCGTTATACTCTGTAATGGAAATGCAAATTTAAAGATCTTCCCTGCCCTTAAGCCCTTTGATAGGCTTAAATTGACTCTGAGAAACTTCCTTGATTTGAAAATATACTCTGCCTCCTAATAGGCTGAATGTGGTCACGTGGAGCCTGTGGCAGGAGGCTTGGTTTTCAGGAATGCCCACACCTTGATGCTGTATGATTGGGCAGTGGGTCAAGAGGGTGGTTACATTCTCTGACCCAGGAGAAGGCTATATAATCCCTGATGTGAGGCTTTGCTTTGGGGCTCACTTTGAGAAGTGTTCTGTGATTTGATCAGATGAGACTCTGGGAAGCCGTTGTTGAGAGCCCCCCAGCTTTGAAAAACCCAGATGTTGATGTTAACTGTGATTTGGTACGGATGTAATGGTTGGACAGTTTGGAAACCTGTCTACTTGATCTGTTTCTCTGTCTTGATAATTCTGTCTGTATACTCTGAAGTTCAGGGTGCTGACCCTTTTCCCCTGAACTAGGCAAAGGATACATATTTGACTGATTAAAGTAAGCTTGTTAACTCATTTTGAGTTGCTTTCCTTTAACAAAGCAGATCTAAGAACCTGTTTTGGCAGCCACCCTGGGGATGCTGGGGTGCTTGCTGATACATACTCTTACCTCCTTTGCCTTCCAGAGTATCATGTTCCATGATTTCTGATCCTTTAATGTTGCTGCTGTTAAATCTTGTGTAATTCTGATTGTGACTTCCCTGATATTTGAAATGCTTCTTTCTGACCACTTGCACTATTTTTTCCTTGACCTGATACTTCTGTAATTTGTCTATAATGTTCCTCGGAGTTTTTATTTTGGGATCTATTTTGTGATATGATGGGTGGATTCTTTCAATACCTGTTTTGCCTTTTGGTTTGAGGGTATCAAGGCAGTTTTCCTTGATAATTTCTTGAAAGATGTTGGCCAGGTCCTCCTTTTCATTATGGCTTTCAGGTGGTCCAATGATTCTGACATTGTCTCTCTTGGATCCATTTTTCAGATCAGTTGTTTTTCTAATAAGGTACTTTACATTTTCTTCCATTTTGTCATTCTTTTAAATTTATTTGATTGATTCTTGATGTCTCATAGTCATTAGCTTCCACTTGTCCAATTTTAACTTTTAAGGAGTTGTTCCTCAGTTAGCTTTTGTACTTCCTTTTCCATTTGGTCAATTATACTTTTTAAGTTGTTTTCTTCAGTGGAATGCTGTATCTCCTTTTCTATTTAGCAAGTTTTATTTATTTATTTATTATTTTTTTCAAGTTCTACTTTTTAAGCAACTATTTTCTTTTTTCAAGCTGCTGACTTTTTTTTTTGGTAATTCTCTTACATCACTCTCACTTCTTTCTCCAATTTTTCTTCTACCTTTCTTATGTGAGTTTTAAGCTCCTTTTTGAGCTCTTCATGCGTTCTTTATGGGCTTGAGACCACTTCCTATTTTTCTTTCAGACTTTGCCCATAGATATTTTGATATTGTTGTCCTCTTCTGAGTTTGTGTCTTGATCTTTCCTGTCATCATAATAACTTTCTATGGTCAGATTAATTTGTTTTGTTGTCTTTTGCTCATCTTTTTTCCATTTTCTTTTAAATTTAAGCTCCTCTCCTGGGGTGGAAGGGACACTGCTTCAGGCTTCTTGAGCCAGGGGCTACAGGTCCTGGCTATTTACCTGTTGTTGCACTGATTGTCCTGAAGCTCACAAGGGAGCCTCATGTCTGGTGCTGTGCTAAGGGGGTGCAGTGATGGGCTGATTGACATGGTTGGAGGTCACAGGGGTCTCGCAGCTTACCTGGTGCTGAGCCAGGGTCCTAGTGCTGGTGTTTGGCATGAGGCAGTGGGGTTTCTATATTTCCCCAGGGCTATGCTGAAGCATGTGGTAGTTCTTGGAGCTGCAGTTTGCTCTTTCCTCTGTCTATTCTGAGGCACATGGGGGCAGGGGTAGGGTGTTGATGCTGGCATTTGCCTGCTCCACTGCAATGGGGCTCAGGATTGCCCACTGTTTTGCTGAGGCTTGCTACTGGCTTGCTGGGATACTTCCTGTTCTGGACTGTGTTCCTCCTTTACCCAAGTGAGACAGACTTTTCTTGCTGATCTTCCAAGTTTCTTGGGCTAAAAGATTATTTCACCCTGTCTTCTTGTTGGTTCTACTTTTGCAGATTTTGTTTTGGGAGCTGTTTTATGGTTGTTTAGAGGTGAATATGGGAGAGTTATGGCAATTTGCTGCTTATTCTCTCACCTTGGCTCCTGGAAGTTCTGATCACCTAGTATTCCTACAGGGATAGAAATAGGGAGTAGACCTATGATTTCTTTAGTATGGAGCAAAGGTGTCAAGCTCCTATCCAGCAGGCCCCTATGCTGCCAACAATACTCCAGTGGGGCCAGAACTAAATTAAAATGTAATTGGGAAATGCTCACCAAAATAAATAAAAACACAATATAACAAATATAATGTGAATTTGTGGTTTTCTAAGTCAATATGCCATTTCTATTTGACTTTGACACTCATGGTATAGAGAACTACAGATCAAAGAAACATGTTCTTCCCAAGAAGGTTGGCACCTTCTTTACAACTTTTAATCTTAAGAAGTTGACTGTGCCCACTAATTTAGCTTGGTGACAGACTTATAAAACAATAGAAGAGGGAGGTGGAGCCAAGATGGCAGAGTAGAAGCAGGTCCTGCACTCGGTTCCATCTTCCACCTTCCTAATCCATGTAAAAGAGGACTCTGAACAAACTTTGGAGCTGCAGAACCCACAAAATGACACAGAGAAGCTAATCTCCCGCTGAGGACAGCCGGGCAGGCCAGCAGGAATCTGCCAGCACAGTGCTCTGGGAGCTGAGTCCAGCCCCATGCCAGAGGTTTTAGCCCCAGGGTGGGCCTGACCAACCACGAGCTGGAGGGACTCCAGATCACCAGCAGCTGTGGCTGTTCCCAGATTTATCAACACATAGATGCAAAGGACAAAGTGAGAGATCAGTGCAGTCTGGACTTTGGGACCAGTAGTTGGGCTTTTGCTCCCAGGGCAAGGGCCTGGAATATAATATTCCAGAGGGCAGAGGAGCTGGGATTAAAACCAAGAATCACCTACCCAGCAAAATTGAGTATCATGTTTCAGGGGAAAATATGGTCATTCAGTGGAATAGAGGACTTTCAAGCATTCTTTTTTTTTTTTAAGCAATCAGGGTTAAGTAACTTGCTCAAGGTTACATGGCCAGTTATTTCTGGGTGTGGTGCTGAGTGTCTGAGCCTGGGATTTGATCTCCAGGTCATCCCAACACTGGAGCCAGTGCTCTTACTCGCTGAGACACCTGGCTGCCCCTACTTTCAAGAATTCTTAATGAAAAAACCAAAGTTGAATAGAAAATTTGACATTCAGATACAAGAAGCAAGAGAAGCTTGAGAAGGTAAACAGGGAAAAGAAATCATAAGGAACTTATCAAAGTTGAACTATTAACATTCCTACATGGAAAAACAATAAATGTAACTGATGAAACTTTTCTCAGTATGAAATAGTTGAAGGGAATAGAAATATGTGTGTGTGTGTCTATATTGGAGGGTATACGGGTGTATGAATACATATGTGAATATGTGTATATATGTTTACATGTATACATAGATAGAGGGCACAGGACCAAGTTAATAGGAAGGGATGATACTTAGAAGGTGAAATTAACAGGTGAGAGAGGAATATAATGAGAGGAGATGGAGAGAGACAGAATGGGGCAAACTATCTCATATAGAAGAGGTAAGGGAAAACTGTTACAATGGAGGGGAAGAACAGGAAGGCAAAAGGAAATGGGTAAACCTTATTCTCATTGAATTTGGCTTGAGGAGGGAATGAAATACACACCACATAGGGTATTTCACCCTACAGGAAAGTAGGGGGGAAGGGGATGAGAGGGGGGATGATGGAAGGGAGGGCAGGCTGGGGGGGAGGGAAGTTGGAAGCACACACTTTTGAAAAGGAACAGGATCAAAGTAGAGAATAGAATAAGTGGGAGGTGGGATAGGAGGGAGGGAAATATAGTCAGTCTTTTACAATATATCTACTATGGAAATGTTTTGCAGTAGCTACACATGTACAACCTATACTGAAATGCTTATCTTCCCAGTAAGGGTAGGTGACAAGGGAGGAAGGGAATGAATCTGGAATTCAAAGTTTTAAAATCAAATGTTTAAAAAAATATAAATGAATATATATATACATACTATTATTACTATTTTACATGTAATTGGGAAATAAGATATACAGGCACTGGGGCATATAGATCCACCATGCCCTACTGGAAAAGTCGAAGGGGGTATGGGAGAAAATATGGGAGACAGCAGATTGGAGGAGGGGATATCCTGTGGGATTGCTATTTTGGGGTGGTGGGTAGGGGAAAAACGGGGAGAAAATTTGTAACTCAAAATCTGGCAGAAATGAATGATGTAAATCAGAAGTTAATAAAGCATTTTAAAAATGAAAAAAACAATAGAATGTTTTAAATTTTTTTAAATTTCTGTTTTAAAACAGAAGAATGAATTATCTAAGTGTAGAGGCTTATTATATAAGGTAGAGAATATTGTTTTTCAGCGTTAGGTGTTATATTTTTTCCTTAAAATTCAATTAGTTTAGAATTATAGCATTGGAGACAATGTCTACTGGCAAACAGAAATACTAGGTCTTCACTTTTGATTTCCTAGGGAACTGCCTCAGTCCTGAGATGGATGGAGGCCAAACTGTTGCTGACAAGCTATCTCTCCTAGCTTCCATGAGTTGGGGGTAGGTGGAAGCCATGGGAAGGGAGGGGCTAATTTATTTCTGTCTTTGTATCCCTCACATCTAGCACAATGGATTGCATATAGCAGGGTTTAATTATGGTTGTTGTTCATCCTTAGTTTTTGAAGAGGACCAGTGATGTTATGGGGTGATGTCTTGACTTGAATGTGATGCAGAAGATTACCTTGGCATCTTTGATTTCTGACCAATCTCTAAGCATTCCACAGCACCTGCTTAAGTTACCTTCATGGCCACTGGAACAAATTGTCCTCATCTGCCCATTTTGCTGAGGGAAGTCTTCACATGCTTGAGCTAGACATCCCCATTACTCACTGACAGGTTTGAAGCCCAGCAGTTACCCTCAACCTGTTTTCACTTGTCTGTTGATACACTTTTACTTAGGGTATGGCTATTGAACATACTACAGTTTCTTAGATATTCAAGTGAGAGTAAGGTGACAGGTTTATCTAAACAAACAGCTTTGAAAAAAAGCTTGGCAAGCCCTCACATCAGAGGGGCTAGTCTTCCCTGAACATCCCATACACCTGGATTTTAATACATGATTGCTGATTGATTAAGTTTAATTTCTAATGTCTCTGCTAGATTTAAATCAATGACACTGTGCTCCTGACCTGAATTCTTACTTATTCTTGAAGCCCCTCTGAAATGCAAACTCCTTCAAGATATCTTCCCCCAGCTTTCAGATTACTTTGTTTACACCTCTCTAAGGAACATTGATTATCTATGGTTATCTAAGAACATGTCCCATTTTACTAGCCTGGAAATTTCATGAGAAAAAGAATTTTCTATCTCCTCCAAAGCCTAGTACATAGCTCCAGGCTAATAAATGTCTACGGAGCTGAAGTGAACACTGAAACACTGCTTACTCCTTCCCAATTTTTACCAAGATTCATCACAATGTTTCCTCAAATAGCATATGAGATATTGTGTGTGTGTGTGTGTGTGTGTGTATAGAGAGGAATAGCTTGTTTTTTCATCATTACACAAGAATTAAAATCTCAAAATAAACTCTTTACTTTTTAAGACTCTAATTTAAGTCAGAGAATTTCTTTGTGTTTGTAATCTAAATATGAATTTAATTAAACTTCAGGTAACATACTGAATTTAATTGAATTATTAAACTTATAAGATTACAAATTGATGCAAAATTCCTAGATGTAATAATCACCAAAACATGAAAAACTCAGCTTCTTGTGTGTTAAAGAGAGTTTAAACCATCCCAATACATTGCAAGTATTGAATAAAAACAAAGCCAATACCTCTGATCCATGACAGTCTTTAATTTTTAACAACTTCCTTAGTGTGGTTAGCCACTGAAATCTTTAATTATAAAGAAAAGGAATAATTCCAAAGCCAAAAGTAAGCATTTTCCAAAGTTTTTGTTCAGAATCAAAACTTTTATGATTAGTAAGACAATGTCTATTTGCCTGAGATGTATTTGATTCTTAAAGATTATTTCTGCTTGAAAACCTCAAGATTCTTGGGGGGAACTGAACTGACTGTGTCAGAATGATTCAGTTCTTTTTATTCTATTTGTTTTGGATCAAAGACTTTGAATCACTGGAAAGATCAAAGAAAAATCTGTAATATGGAAATAACTTTTATAAAATCAAACAACAATCATAAATTAGTCAATAAAATATCATAATTCAAGAGAAAAATTGTTGGTTAGAAAGTGCTGTTCAAGGGAACTAACCAATAAGTCAATGTGCCAAACAATATTTTTTTAAAGAAAGAACAAGAATTAGTACAGAGCAAGTTGAATTTTTCTGTGGGTTATTAACATCCAGGAGAGCACACTTCCTTCTCCCAGTGGAACACCTTCCAGCCCACATAAATATCACTTCTTCTTTATCCAGGCCCACACTGCTAACTGTAGGTGCCACGACAGATATGATCTTCTTTGAAGGTTTGTTTTCCCATGAATCCTCTTGACTTTGGGGCTTATGCCATATGGGATGCCCAGGACCAGTACAGGTCCAATGGAGAGATCAGTGGCAAGAGTGGCAAATGCTGGTTGCCACCCTCTCTACTGTAAATTGTTTGAGAGTGGAGACTTTGTCTTCCACCTCTCCATTGGTGTCCGTACAACCAAGCATAATGTCCTGTGCAGAGGGAGAATCCAAAATGTTTGTCAATGATTATGATTTATTATTTACTTCCTGTTAAGTAAATGAAGCACACATCCATTCCCCTTATGATCAGCTCAGTGGACCCACCTTGGAGCTAATTTAACTGCTCTATACTGAGCACTCCTCATCTACTTTGGCTAGCCAATTCCTATCTTCTGCTCCTCTGATTCCTGTGATTCAGATCTGTCTCCTAAGTAAAAGCCTCTTTCTCTTGCTATTTCCTTCCACATTCTCATCCCAAGCCTTCCTTTGTCCCTCTTATTCTGCCCTCCCTTTCCATTGTGCCTTTTAAGACCCTCTATTGTTTAAAGATTTAAAACTCCAAAATATTTTTCATTGTAGAATTCTTCCTCTCAGGTTCCTTTCAATTTTTGATTTTTGATGAAACCTAGCTTTCTCCTAAGGATGCCATATTTCTTGGCATCCTTCTCTCACAACCCCTGACATCCAAGTTCCTACTATGACTGTCAATTTCCGCCCCCCTGCCACCATCACTCAGTAACCACTGCTTTAAAATGTACTCTATCTTTTCTAGACCTTTATTGATGTCTTCCATGGTTTCCTAAGTTATTCTCCTTTTTTCCCAGTAAGTTAACCACCTAGCTCAGAGTTTTCTCCCCACCAGCCCCTGTCTGCTTTCAACTCTCCTGGTTTCCCAGTTCCTAAACTTCTCACTTCCCAAGAATTCCATCTCTGATCTACCTCAACCATTCAGAAGTTGAGTCATAGTTTAGAAACTCCCCCAGGTGCATCCTCCCCCAACTGAATTGTCCCCAGTTGCTAGAATTCTTAGTTATAGCCTTAAAGAAAAGTGTCAGATTTTTCCACTGATTGCTGACAACAAAAGTTCAGCAAAACAAATTTCCTCTCCTAAATATTCAGAACTATTTGTTCACCTCCATCTAAGTCTACATAATAGTTTGTACTTAGGATTAGGGAAGATTTCAGGAGTTCCACAAATTTTTATTAGCTGCTCATCACAAACAGCAAAAACAGTAACAGTAACTTTGCGTTTGAGTAGAATTGAAGAAGGATTTAAAGGGGATATCTAGGCTTTCACCAAACCTATAGTTTAAGGCTATGAATTTCTAAAACAAGATTTGAAGTAGCATCCTTAATGGACAAGAATATGGCTTACCTGACTTCTCTAATGAAGCTATCTTTAAGAAATTAGGTATAAAATACTTTCTGTATAGGCTAAAGTCCTTCAACTTTTGACCTGATATTGTTAAAACTCTTTTCAGTGGTTCTGGAGGTTAATGAAAGCCTATTATGAGAGTGGGCTTCTATCTCACCAAGAAGAAAGGAAGGAAAATATTAATGTTAGGGAAGAGATAATAATTATAATGATCATTAGCTAACATTTATATAGCTTTGTAAGATTTGCAAAGTACTTTACAAGTATTATATTTTTTGATTCTCAAAACCTTGGAAGGTAGGTACCATTATTATTATCCCCATATTACTGATGAGAAAACCATGTTAGGAAAAGAGATTTGCCCAGAGTCACACACTTAGCAAATGTCTGAAGGTAGATTAGAACTCAGGTCTTCCTAACTACAGGTTCAGCAATCTATCCCCTGTACCATCTGACTACCCTGAGATGCATAGTTTAAAATGTTCTGAGAAAGCAGTAATTATGGTTAGAGGGATTAGAGTGTTTAGGAAAGGATCACAAAAGGACAATAGAGACTGGAGAAAGATAGTTGTAAAAAATGAAAAGAATAGATACTTGATTTTAAAAAAGTTTATTTCTAGATATAATGAGGCAAAGAGTAAACAGAAAGCAAATACATAAATTATACTAAAAATTAGATGGTATAAAAAATCAAGAAAGTACATACAAACATGTATAGACTCTCAAAAACTAAAAATATGAAGAAATAATTATAATATGATAGCATCTGTGTTTTAAAAAATTACACATTATTTATATGGTATTTAAGGTAAACACATTCCATGTGTTTTTCTAGTCTATTGACAGATGAAGTGTTATCATGTTGCACTCAAAATTTCTGCTCAGATGATTTGGTTCTACTGGAAACTGATAGCAAATGTTACTTGCAATACAGTAACCCTGTAGTTAGGTTTGGAAATATTTTGTTAGGTACTTTCTTGTAGAAATATTTACTACTAGAGTATTCATTTTGTAATTTAAATTCTTGTGAGATTGTTGTGTTTGTCTTTAATTTGAAGAGAACCATGGCATCAGGGAAATGATGACATGACTTGCATTTGACTTTGATCTGAGTGAGGGAGGGCTGAGCAAGGTCACGAGTCTCACTTTCTCCTCCAAAGCTATCTGGATCCAATGACCTGAGATTCATCAGGATGACTGGAGATGACTCAGGATGCAATGGGAGACCTTGCCCCTTTAAGGCTAAGGGCTTTTCAAGTACTCACTTAGAGTGAGGTCCATTCAGTGAACAGGCCTCTTTAAGAAGTGAGTCCAGATGACCCTTTTAATTAGAGAAAAAGAAAAAAAAATCAAGCTGGGAGAGGAAGAGCCTCAGGGTTGCTGTTCCAAAGAGAAACAGTTACCATTGACATTCACTGTAAGGCAGGAGGATACAAAATACAGTCATTAAATGGAGCTTGGGCAGGGATTCATGAAAGAAAGAAAGAAAGAAAGAAAGAAAGAAAGAAAGAAAGAAAGAA
>NW_027186540.1:22496222-22501616 GCF_028583685.1 Petaurus breviceps papuanus
GAAAGAAAGAAAGAAAGAAAGAAAGAAAGAAAGAAAGAAAGAAAGAAGGAAGGAAGGAAGGAAGGAAGGAAGGAAGGAAGAAAGGAAGAGAAGGAAGGAAGAAAGGAAGGAAAAGAAGGAAGGAAGAGAAAGAAAGAAGGAAATGAAGAAAGGAAGAAAGAAAATAAGGAAGGAAGGAAGAAAAGAAGAAAGGAAGGAAGGAAGAGAAGAAAGGAAGGAAGGAAGAAAAGAAGAAAGAAAGAAAGAAGGAAAGAAACAAGGAAGGAAAGAAAAGAAGGAAGAAAGAAAGAAAGAAAGAAAGAAAGAAAGAAAGAAAGAAAGAAAGAAGGAAAGAAAGAAAGAAAGAAAGAAAGAAAGAAAGAAAGAAAGAAAGAAAGAAAGAAAGAAAGAAAGAAAGAAAGAAAGAAAGAAAAGAAAAGAAAGAAAAAAAGAGAGAAAAAAAGAGAGGACCTTGTGAGGCAGGTTGGGAAGAGTTATTAATTCAATGCAATTCAACAAGCATATATTAAGTGCCTATTATGCAGGGTTCTATATTAGTCACTGAGGATATAAAAACAAAATTAAAAAAAACACTCCCTGTTCTGAAGGAATTTACATTTTATTGGGAGGGAGAAAACCTGTACACAGATAAGCCTATCCATTTCTATTTGAGAACAGGACACCATCAATAACTAGAGGGGTGGAGAATGCCTTTGTATAGGAGGTAACTGTAAGGG
The DNA here is from genome assembly GCF_028583685.1 of Petaurus breviceps papuanus. NCBI lineage: Eukaryota > Metazoa > Chordata > Mammalia > Diprotodontia > Petauridae > Petaurus > Petaurus breviceps. The sequence continues at coordinate 22,496,939 of NW_027186540.1, forward strand.
TTATGGGATTTAAAGATCTCCCATGCCCCATGGACGTGCTGACATAGCAGAGCAAGAGAAAGTGAAAAGCCGAGCTAACGGTCCTGCAGTTGGCAGTTGGCGGCGGTTGCCTTTTTTTTTTTTTTGAGTTAGGACCCCTGCTGAGCACTTCCAGGGGCCGGAGCTGCTGGGAGCGCGCTGAGTGGTTGCTGTGAGTGGGGAGAGGAGGACCTTTGCCTGAGGTAGCCTGTTCTGTTTTAAAGGCTTGAGAATGTGGGTGCTTTCTACTTTATCTACCTGTGCCAATATCATAACTACTCTGATGGCTTTCACTTTCTGGTTTTGGGACTCAGTCTTTTGGTATCTTAATAAATTTTCTAGTTTATTTCCCCAAATGGCAAACCTGATGTATTTTGTGATGGATAATTATATCAGCATATTTGTAATCTCTATAGGCATTGTGAATATGGCATTGCTGATACATTTGGCGACCAGGATGGGATCACAAAATGTCAGGCCTCTATTTGGAAGCACTGGGGCTTTACAGGGAGAAATGGCTATTCCAGGATGGGAGGATTTGCCTTATTCCTCTCTAGCCAGAGAATGGGCTAAAAGCACAGGGCCCTGTGAAAACTGGGAACCTAGGCTAAAAGAGGGAGAACCTGGAGATTTGGAAAGATGTTTGAAAGCAACACCCATAGAACCAGGCAAAGAACTGGCAGGAGTGTGCAGGAGAGGCTGGGTGCTGCTAACAAGTTATCGCCTTATGTGTAAAAGTAGGGATAAGCTGCTGAAGGAAAGAGCTAGGATGGCTAGGGAGTCAGCTGGTTTGCCTGAGGATTCTTCTGTGTCACAGCACTCAGAAGAGCAAACTGGAGGGACCCATGTGGTCCAGGAGCAAGCTACTGTTCATGTAGCTAAAAGGAAGCAAAAAACTAGCAGAAGGAATGTGCATGCAGCTTTTGTACAGGCTGGGCAGAGTTGCCCTGACAGCTTCCAGGAGAATGTGTGTGAGGAGAATGGAACAAGGTTAGATGAGGAGTCTCCTAATGTAGAAGCTCTCCCCATACAAAGAAGAAGGCAGGAGAACCACCGAGGCAAAACAGAGTCCAGGGAGATAATTGAGGATTTCACTCAACAGGAGATCACTGATATATTGAGTAGATTTACCCAAAGAATGGGGGAGTCTTTAGTGTCTTGGATAGTAAGAATCACTGATGAAGGCGCCGGAGGAATAACACTGGACAGTGAGGACTGTTTAAAATTCATAAGTATCAGTCAGAATCCTTTTGTACACCAGGCTTTTAGGGATCACCATATGCAAGGAGGAAATAACAAAACGAATCTTCTAGCTTTAGCTGCAGAAGGTTGCAAAAAGCAATATCCAACTGAATCTATGTGGCCTAGGGGAGACAGACCCTGGTACTCACTTAGAGACTGTATGAGAAAGTTAAAGGAGGAGGTAATGAAAACTGCTATCCTGATTGGAGATGCAAATGCATATTATGATACCCCCTAGGAGTTCCTCATAGAAATATCATAGTGAAGACGGCTCCTCCTGCATATAAGCACCTAATTCTGACTCTTTTAATTGGAGAAATAGGGCACCCTCTTTCAGAGGTGCTGGATAAGATTTCACAATTAAGTGATTTAGGGGAATGGGAAAAAGACAAATTGCCTCGAGAGAGAAGAGTAAACAGCCAGAGGATTCAGAGACAAAATAGACCCACAAGAAGGGAACTGTTCACTGCTCTATTAAGAGCTGGGGTGGACTTTAGAAGAATAGATGGTATTCCAACTGAAGAGCTGCATAAGCTGTACCAAGAAAAGGTACTTAGCATTAGAATGAACAGGGAAGCAGGAACCACCCCTGCAGGTATTTCTGAATCTGAATCTTTGTATCCAAGTTTGCCCCACCTTCAGGGGGAATAGGAGATAGGCCAAGCCCCAGCCCAGATAAAAGAAATATGCAGAAGAGATTGCAGACCCCATATTGGTTTAACAATCTATTGGAAGAATGGATCAACTACTGTGACTAGGGCACTGATTGATACTGGGGCTGAGGCCACACTTATCTATGGAAACCCTGATAAGTTTAAACATGGAACTCCTATTACCATCACAGGTCTAGGAGACACTGAAATATCAGCCAGACAGGTTAAAATAACAATGAAAATTGGGCAGTTACCTAAGAAGGAATATACTGTGGTTGTTGTACCCATTCCTGAATACATCATTGGAATAGATGTATTGAGAGGCATGACTCTGAATTTACCTGAAGGAAGATACCAATTTGCTGTGAGGAAGATCGGAATTAATACAGTTTTAGTGGGAAAACTAAAAATGGACCCAATCACTTTACCTGAACCTTCTGAAGTAATTACTTTAAAACAGTATCGTGTGCCAGGTGGGAAAGATGAAATTACCACTACTATAAAGGAATATGTTGAAGCAGGAGTGTTAGTCCCTACAACCACAAGATGGAATAATCCTGTCTGGCCAGTAAGAAAATCAGATGGGACGTGAGAATGACTGTGGATTATAGACAGTTGAATAAGGTGACTCCTTCTTTGTATGCTGCTGTTCCAGATACCATCACCTTAATAGAAAGGATCCAGAAATATGATGGGACTTGGTATGCAGTTATTGACTTGGCAAATGCCTTCTTCACCATCCCAATAGACTCTAAACAATGGGACCACTTCGCTTTCACTTGGCAGGGTAGACAATATACTTTCACTCGCTTGCCACAAGGGTACATACATAGTCCCACTATTTGTCACAGGATTGTGGCTGAACAGTTGGATGAATTAAATCTACCTGGTGTACAGCTTACCCACTACATTGATGATATCATGATACAGGGAAAAGATGCGAAAGTAGTGGAAAGGAGTTTGACCTTTCTAATTGAGCATATGAAAAGTAAAGGGTGGGAAATTCACCCTGCAAAGGTTCAAGGACCAGCTCAGAATGTGAAGTTTTTGGGTATACAATGGAACAAGGGGCTAAGGGAGATTCTTCCTCAAGCCCGACAAAAGATTCAGGATTTTCCTACCCCTACCAATAAGAAGGAGGCCCAAAAGTTCATAGGATTGTTTGGATACTGGAGGCACCACATTCCACATTTGGGACATATTTTAAAACCTTTATATAGAGTCACACGGAAGAAATATGAATTCGATTGGGGACTTGAGCAGAGTAAAGCTTTTGAAGAAGCCAAGGCTGCCATACAATTGGCCCTAGATTTGTGGCCCATGCAAAATGGTCCAGTGGAATTGCAAGTGACTGTACAAGATGATTATGCAAACTGGAGCTTATGGCAAAAACAACAAAGCCGAAATGTACCTTTGGGATTTTGGTGTAGGAAACTCCCTTCATCTGGAGTCCAGTATACACCTTTTGAAAAGCAGTTGTTAGCTGCATATTGGGCTTTGGAGGAGACTGAACAACTGACTCTGGGCCATGAAGTGATATTAAGACCTGGAATCCCAATTATGACCTGGGTAATGAGTACCCCAGCTTCTCACAGAATTGGACATGCCCAAGAGGCTAGTATAATCAAATGGAAGTGGTATATTCAAAATAGAGCGAAAACAGGCAAAAGCGGAGTCTCTGCTCTACATGAATCTGTAGCAAACATAGAAATTGAGAGGAATGACACACCCCCTGAGCCAAAGCAACAGTTGGTAAAGTCCACTGTAAAGTGGAATGAGGGATATGATGTATTAACTGAGGAACAAAAGAGACATGCATGGTTTACTGACGGGACAGCAAAATATTTGGGGCAAAAAAGACATTGGAAAGCAGTGGCCTATAACCCATGTACTAGAAGGACTTTGGAAAGTACTGGGATAGGTGCAAGTAGCCAATATGCTGAACTTATGGCAGTATATCAAGCCATCAAAATAGAACAAGGAGGACAGTGTCATATATTCACTGATTCATGGGCGGTAGCTAATGGGTTAGCTACATGGATGCCCATGTGGAAAAATGAAAATTGGGAAATTCATGGTAAACAAGTCTGGGGCAAAGAATTATGGGAAGATATCTGGAACATGTCTTTGGTCACTGACTTGTCAGTTTTTCATGTAGATGCTCACGTGGCCCCCACCACTCCAGAACGTGAGTACAATGCTCATGCTGATCGACTGGCAAAGATTGCTACTGAACGTATTGTTCCTACTTTGACAACAACTGATGATCCGGTATTAGCAAAATGGGTCCACCAAACAGCAGGCCATTTGGGGGTCCAGGCCACACACCAGTGGGCACAAGATCGAGGTATTAGTATCTCTCATTCACTGTTAAAACAGATAGCAGAAGAATGTCATATATGTCAATTGGAAAAGGAGCGAACTGTTCCTCAGGTAGTAACTGGAGAGATAGCAAGAGGAAAAGTCCCAGCCCAAATCTGGCAAATAGATTATATTGGTCCACTACCACTGGATAAAGGATGCAGATTTATATGTACTTGTGTTGATACCTATTCAGGTGTACTAGTAGCTTGTCCTTATAAGAATGCAACCCAGAAAAACACTTGTAAAACCCTAGATCTCATAAGTCTATATTATGGAACCCCAATGCAGATTCAAAGTGACAATGGGTCACATTTCAAAGGCAATGAAATGAAGAAGTATTGTATACTAAACAATATAGAATGGATATATCATATTCCATATTATCCAGAAGCATCTGGGTT
>NW_027186540.1:22506616-22525201 GCF_028583685.1 Petaurus breviceps papuanus
ATATTTGTAATCTCTATAGGCATTGTGAATATGGCATTGCTGATACAGTAACACAGGAGTAAACTTAGAAGGAAGTTAGGGTAAGATGTGGCAGTGACAAGGCAGTACATATCCAGCACTTTGGAAATAACCAAAAAACATGGAATGTCTAGTTCAGGGCACATACTTGGAAGCTTACTCATTGAGTACATTAGGTGAGAATTTAGATTAGAAATGTTTTCCATGGGATGGCTAGGTGGCTCAGTGAGTAAGAGCACTGGCCCCAGAGTTGGGATGACCTGGGATCGAATCTGGGCTCTGATACTTAGCACCACACCCAGAAATAACTGGCCATGTAACCTTGAGCAAGTTACTTAACCCTGATTGCTAAAAAAAAAAGAAATGTTTTCCACTCCTCTATATGATATTTAGGGATGTACTAACAACTGGGCATGAAGGAGGCATAATAATACACAGACTACCAGTGTTAGAGGGTCCAACCTGAGTTTTCCAAGAAAAGAGGGTATGGGACAAGGAGTCCTTAGATTTTCCCAGGGATCATCAGTTCTTTAATGAAGTCCTGCAAATATTTGATTGTATATAAATAACAAATTTCTAAAAAGGAAAAAATAAGAAAGAAGAAAAAATGGTCTGGATCAATATAGTCAACCAGCTGGATCATCTGATAGCAGGTCAATCACCAAGCACTCCATCAGGCTGCCACACAGTTGATTCAATTGAGTAGTTCAAGATGATGAAAATAAACAGACCATAAAATGTTCAGACTGGTTATTTGGGCAATCTTTTCAACATATTTCTGTTATGCTTTTCTGCCCAGAATACTCTCCTCCCTTCTCTCCACCTATACCAAACTGACCTGCCTTTAAGGACCGGCTAAAGACCCACCTGCTTCAGGAAGCTTTCACTGATAGGTCCAGTCTAAGGTGAGTTCTGCCCTTCCTGACCTTCTATGATACTTATTAATCATCACACATTTGAGTACTTAATTATATTCTTAATATATATTGTTTCCTAATCATTTCATCTATTCCATTTTGTTCTTCCATCACCATTATCCCATCATTCAACAGATTGGAAATATTTGAAGAATAGCAACTACATCATTTTTTAAATTGGTATTCCCTAAAATGTACAGAATAGTAATGGGCAAATGAGACATCCTAACTAAATATTTATTGAAGTAAAAGTTGGCCACATAGACAAATCCTATTGATTCCATAGGTCCATAATACCTATGCTATACTTTGCATTTCCATCATCATCAACCTAGTTCAGACATTGTCTCATCTTATACTTCTGCAGAAGCCTTCTATTCATTAAATTTCTACTGAGGACCAACTATGATTCAGGTGTGATGCTAGTTGCAGGGAACAAAAAGATAAGATTGCAACAAATCCCACTCAAGAAACTTACATTCCATTGTGGAAAAAAATATACCAGAGGTAAGTATATGCAAAGCATAGGCAGAGCATATATAGCCTTCCCCTCCCAGTCAGATTTTTTTTTTTTGAGTAGGCAAACTAGGCCATCTTTTGCCTCATTTCTTACCTCATCTTAAATCACTGAATGGGTGTTGCTCCAGAGAAATTTAGAACTGTGAAAGTTCTTATCTGAAAAAAGACCCAGGTATCTCACTTCATCTGGGATAATTTACAGTCATTCTGACCTATGTCTTGCCACTGGACTCAGATGACCCTGGAGGAGAGAGTGAAGCTGATGACTCTGCATAGCCTCACCTCACTTAAATCCAAATTAACTTGAAAGTCAAAACACTGCACTCCTGACATCATTGGTCCTCTTCCAGAACAAAAGACAAACAATAACAGAACAGATAAAAGGTAATTTTAGAGGAGAAAACAGTACCAACAATCAAGGATTATCAGAAAAGGTCCCCAGTAGAGTGTGATACCTGAGTGGTGTTTTGAAAGAAGGCAAGGATTGCACAAGCCATAGATAGAAGAGTAGAAAAACAGTGATTCTAGAATCTCAGGACCCTGGTTCAAATCTTATCTCTGATACATAATCCCTGTGTAACCTCCAGAAAGTTATTTAGCCTCTTAAGATTTAATTCCCTTATCTATGAAATGAAAACTGGGCTAGACAGCTTCTAAGTGTTCTTTCATCTCTGAATCTCTGATCCTATGGTCCAAAGGCAGAAGTTAGGAAGAAGAACATTCCAGGATGGAATGGAACCTATGCAAAAAGCTAAATGATCCAGGTGGAAGATAGAATGCTGTATATGGTAAAGTAGGCCAGTTTGACAGGAACATAGAATTCATGAGCTGGAAAAAATATGAGATTAGTCTGGAAATATAAATTGGAGTTGAACTGTGGAAGTTTTTAAATGCCAAATAAGAGAGTTCATCTTTTATCTTAGAGGCAATAGAAAGATATTGAAACTTCTTGAGCGAAAGAGTGATATGTTCACACATATGCTTTAGGAATATCAATTTTGCAACTGTATGGATGATGGATTAGAGTAGGGGAGAGGCTAGCTATGGGGAGATAAATTAGAAAGCTATTTCAAATGTCTAGGTGAGAAGTGATGAAAATTTGAGCTATGGTAGTGGTTATGTGAACTGAAAGAGAAGGTGGATGTGAAAGATGTTGTGGAGAACTTGGCACTGATTAGATATGGAGACATAGGATAAGGGAAGAGTCAAGGATGACTCCTAGGCTCTGAGCTTGGGTTCTGGATGAATGGTGATACCCTTGCCAGAAATAACGAAATGAGGGAAAAGAAGTGGGTTTAAGCAGAATGATGAGTACTATTTTTGACATGTTGATTTTGAGACATCTTAAAGGACAGTAAGACAGAAACATCCAGAAGGCAGTAGGAGATGTGGGCTCAGGAGAAAGATGAAGACTGAATTTTTATATTTGAAATAGTCATATTCATAGAGATGATGATTAAATCCATGGGAACTCATAAGATGATCAAGAGGGAAAAAAAATGTAGAGAGTGAAAATAGGTGGGCCCAGGAAAGAACACTGGTGGTGCAAATACTAAAAGGGAATGGGATATGGATGCTGATTGAGCGAAAGATTGTGAGAAGGATCAGTCAGGTACTTAGGAGGAGGACCTAGAGAATACACTGTTATAAAAATCAGGTTGAAGAGAGTACCTGGGAGGAAGGAGTGGTTAGCAACATCAAAAGCTACAGAGAGGTCATGAAGGATGAGAACTGAGAAAAGGCCTTTGGATTTAGACAATAAGAAATCACTGATAATCTCAGAGAGTGCAAGTCCAATTGAGTGGTAGGGTCAAGAGACAGATGTCAGGGGTTGAGAAGTAATTGGGAGGTGAGGAATTACAGGCAATAAAAGTAGGCAACTTTGAAAATGAAAGGGAGGGGAGATACAAGATAATAGCTTGAGGGGATGGCAAGGTCAGGTGAAGGGTTAGTTTTTTTTTTTTTAATAATGAGGACTGATCTTGACATGTTTGTACAAAAACAATAGAAAAGGTGATGTAGATAGAGAGAAACTGAAGATTGAAATGAGAGAAGGGATGATTAATGGGTTTAATTTACAGTTAAGATGTGAAGATAGGGAATAAAAGCAACGATTAAAAGGGTTGTCCTTATAAAGTAAGCCCCCTTCTTCTTCTGATACTGGAACAAAAATGGAGAATAGGGCAAGATATTAGGTGAATTCTAGGTACAGGATTGGGTAAAATAAATAAGTTTCTAACTGATGACTTCAGTTTTCTCTTTCAAATATGAGACAAGTTCCTATCCAGAAAGGGAAGAAGAAATGGTATAATAAATGGATTGAGGAGAGAAGAGAAAGTGTGGACTTGACAGTGTGGGAGTGTGATGAACAGTGAATTAGGGAACAGGAAAGGATTAATACCAATGAGACCTCTATTGATATCAAATAGTATAAATTTGCAGGATAGGCCATAAGCTCAATTTTGTTACTTTTTCCAGTAACATTCAGCATCTTGGGAATAGGAACATAGAAAGCCAATGGTGAAAGTTATTTAGGTTTACAATTTAGAAAGAAATGAGAAGTGATCAACTTTTGTCCATCATAGGACAGAATAAAATTGATCTGGTTAGCTAATATTGTATCAAGATTTCAAAGAGAGCAAAGTGAGGACAAAACAAGTGTGATAACTTTTGAAAACAGAGAAGGGTACATTAAATGGAGGCTGCACTGGCAACCACCAAATTGCCATCTGACAAAACAGATTTAGGAAAGATGAGACATGGGGAAAGATGGAGGGACAGGATCTTGTGGTTAGATAGAGAAATTCCAAGGTTTGAGATCACTGAGATAGAACATGTATATGACAATGAGTTTAAGGTATCAACATCCTTGTGTGACACTGAGATGGAATGAAGGTGAGGGGATATCAAACATAAATACTGAATTATCCAAATATTAGAACAGATTGAGCTGGAGTAGAAGATCATGAAAAAGGCACTGATCTTTTTGAGAAAGTATAGATCATCACCTGGGATAGGAATTAGTAAATAACTGCAACAAGAATTTCATAGGATAATGGAGAGGGATGGAATGATTCCCAAAGGAGAGGTTGCTGAGTAATGATAATCAGGGAATTTGGAAGTAGCAGTGAGCAATGAGGAGCAGATTTATTCCTCCTAGCCCATTGTGTTAGAGATTATAAGAGAAGGTGCCTCCAGTACTGAAGAGCTTAAACAAATAGAAAGATTGGTAGATAAAGCAATAGATGCTTACTATGCTATAGGCAAAAAGATAGTCTCTGACTTTAAGGAGTTTACATTCTAATGGGAAAAGGCATCACATAAAAAGGAGATGAAAAGTTGGGGATGGGGAGAGAGATGCACATGTAACACCAAAATTAAAAAAAAAAAGTTGTCTGGAAAGTTAGGAGCTGACCTGGGTTAGAGACGAGCATGGATGGCATAGATACTTTCTCAAACAGGTTTTGAAGAAGATCTCAACTCGCCGATTGGAGGAAGAAGTCAGAGGAGTAGAGAAAACCTCAGGATGAGAAGAGCAGTGGAAAAGTAGCTTTGAACGTCAGGAGCTGAGTCAGATTAGATGTAAGGATAGCCAGCATGAGTAAAGGAATGAATAGGGATGCAGTATCTTCTGAGGGGAGTCAAGTTTCTGTGTTTACAAAAACATGGTAGGAAAGGAAGAAGTCTAACAAGAAAGGCAATTTGTAAAAAAAAAGATAGAATGGGAGTTCTATAGTACACAATGTAAAGGCAGGGCAGAAGATGGTAGGGACATATTGTAGGAAAGTCTGGGCTGAAGTGGTTGTTGAGAAGGAAGCAGAAAGTGGTATAATAATGGGCAAAAGAAGTTTTCATCTAGGCAGCCCTCGTTATTGATTTACAAGGAGCAAAAGGAGAGAGTGTTTGTTCTTGTTTTATTCTCATAACTAGTTTTCCTCACCTTCAGGTTTTTTTCAGACTATCCTACATATCATTCTACAGTAATATTCCTAGTGTACAACTTTTAACTGTACTATCTCCCTTTCCAAAACCTTTGGCTCCTCATCAAATATCAATCATTTAACAAGCATTGATTAAGTACCTATCATGGCAGGCACTGTGCTGGGGTTTGGGGATACAAGGACAAAATAAGACAAAAGACAAAAAAAAGGTAGTCTTAGACTTCAAGGAGCTTACATTTTAGGTGGCATACATAAACAATATTATGTACAAAATAAAGACAAAGCAATAAATGAGACAAAGGAACTGGTGGGAAAGTGGGAAAACAGGAAAGGTTTCATTTAGAAGGTGGCACTTGAAGTAAATTTTTAAGGGATACCAGGAATTCTGAAGGGTAGTGGGGAGGAGAGCATTCCAGTCATAGGAGAGAGACTGTGCAATGGCACCAAGAAAGGAAATTGAGTGTTGGGTATGAGGAATGGATGAATACATGAATAAAACTCATTTAGGTGCTTACTATGTGTTAAGCACTGAGCTTGTTCTAGAAATACAAATACAAAAGCATCACAATCCCTGCCCTTGAGAAACTTACTAGGAGGAGAAAATACACTTAAGGAAGAGGAGACCAGGAAAAAGCATTTGGGTGTGGCAAAATTTGTTATTTGATTGCTGTTCACACAGTAGGAGGTGGAAAGCAAAGCAACAGAGGGTGTTAAGAATATAGTAGTCATATAGGTGGCAAGGAGATGGCCAGAATGGATTATATTTTGAGATACGAACCATGGTCTATAGAGGCTGGATACAGAGGCCTGTGTGCGTTGGTGCTGGTCAATTCACATCAGGACAGCAAGGGCCTACTCTAAAGCTGAGTGGATTAAAGTCACACAGGGCAAGATCCCAGGAAGCCCTGCGGTCTAAAAGAAACGACAAGTAGATGGCAAGACGAGGGATCAGATGAAATGTGAAACATGATCTGGGGTCTGAGGCTGACCCAGCATGTCTAGGAACATTTGTGGTGCTCGGAACAAGAAGGCCCATTTGGCCTGCCCACAGAATAAGAGAAGAGGAATAATGTATGTCATGGTTGAAATAAAATAAAAGCAATTTTATGAAGTCCTCCACAATCTGGTTCTAAATAATCATTCCAGCACTGCTTCAGACCCTGTACTCTACTTCATGGACTCTATCTAATCAGTTTGGCATGATAGAAAGGGCAATAATTTGAAGTGAGACTGGTGTGGTGGGAGCAACATCTGCTACTAATCTCATTGGGACCCATGGCAGTAAGACTGAAAAGTCCCTGCTATCTAGACTAGGTTTTCTATAAAAATGCAATGAAATAATCTATCTTTTAGACTTAATTGGGCCAGGAGACTAAGGTTTGAATTGTTGACATAGCTTCCCAATTACTTAAAGCATAAAACCACAGCCCCATAAATCTTTTTAGGCTAGACAGATTTCCCCCTGAGTTAACAGACCCTTCTAACACAGCAATACCATTATGTTAAATGCCAAGGTGAGCTATGCCCATATAAACCAATGTTATATCTTTACTGAATATTCTTTCCATGCCATTATTGAGTAAATTTACTTTAAATATTTAATATTAAATATCAAATAGTTAAATATTATATTGTTTATAAGTGTCTCATTGAACTACTAGACTAGTCTGAGTTAAGCCTAGGTTAGAATGACTTGAATTTGTATCTTACTTCTCTAATTTACTAGCTGTATGACTTTGGGTAACTCACCAATATCTCATAGCCATTATTCCCTTGTCATTAAATGAAAGTAATAATCTATCTCATAAATTTGTTATGAGTAAAGTACTTTGCAAATTGTAATGTGCCACATAAGTGTAAGGTATTATATCCTTTCCCGTGTCATTCTGTGTGTCTGGAGGTCATCTCAATTTCTATCTATTGAAATCCTATTTATCCTTTAACACCATCTCCAATTCCATCTCTTCCATGAAACTTTCTTTGGCATTCTGCCTATAACTGGAAGTTACCTCTAACATCTTATATCATTTTGATTGTATTTTACACACCTTCACATTCGACTTCTATCTAGTTGCATATACTTCCGATTCTCTCTCCTCTCTTTCTCTCTCTTTCTGTTTCTCCCTTTTATTTTATAAGCCAATACTATATCTTAGTCATTTAAAAAATTAAAGCAGGGGTTCTTAACCTGGGGGGGTCTATAATCTTTTAAAAAGAAACAATTTGATAACCTTATTCAATATAATTAGCTTCCTTTGTAATTTTATGTATTTTATTTTATGCTTTTAAAAACTTCAATCTGAGAAAGGATTCATAGACTTCATCAGATTGTTATTGAGTTCACAATGCAAAAAAGGTTAAGAATTCCTTACTTACAAGTTCTACATGATGCCTTACATGTGGTAGGTAATAAATGGAAATATCAAATGAATGGATGATAAATATCTTCCCCCAATTAACTTGTTTTTATTTTGTCTATACTTACACACATATTTTCTCCTCTAGTTGAATGTAAGTTCTTTGAAATCAGGGACCTTTCATTTTTGTTTTTGTATCCCCAGGCTTAGCACATAGTAGTCATATAGTAAATGCTTGTTGTTTGGCTGATTGGGTTGAGCCTTAAATGCACTCTATCACCAATGTGTATGTGCCAAAACATTTACATTTTCTTTTTTATCACAGTTATACCAGTTGCGACAACAGAAATGGTTGGCTAGGTTAAGAAAGACTTAGGTTCAAGTCTTCCTTCTTTTTTTTTTTTTAACAAAACAAATATCTGTTTTGTTAAAAACAGATTTTTATTAGCTTTATAAGGCTTTAAGAAGACTTCAGTACCTAATCTTGCATCTGACCCTTGCCAACTATAGGGATTTTGAACAAAAGACTTCACACGTACCCTGGGTTTTAGGGATTGGACTGGATGATCTCTGTGGCCCTTTCCAGTTCTAAATTCCAAGACCCTATGACTAGATTTTTTCTTCTTTTATTTATTTTATTCAGAATCTAAGAAATAAAACAAGCATTTCCATAAAATAATTAGAATAGAAAAAAAGATCATTGTACATGGAACTGCAAATCTAGTATGTACAACTTTCTATTCCTTTTAAACATATTAAAATTATCATGTGACTTTCCTTTTTCCCCTTTTCTCTTCCCCCTGCCCCATCTATTATTAAACACAAATATACACACACAGACATATATATGTATGTATATATAAGTATGTGTGTATACATATGTGTGTATATATGTATAAAATCATTCTATATTTCTACTTATCAGTTCTTTCTCTGGATGTAGAGAGTGTTTTCCTTCATAGATAATTTATAGTTAATTTGGGTATTTATAATAGTCAAAACTCAAAGTTGTTCCTAAAAATATATTTTTTTCTCTATATTTTCTTATTTCTGCTCATTTTGCTCTTCATTACTTCATGTAAGTCTATCCATGATTTTCTAAGATCACGGAGCTCATCATTTTTATAGCATGGCAATATTCCATCACAATCAAATACCACTAATTGTTTAGCCATTCTCCAATTAAAAGGCATTCCCACAAGTTCTAGTTCTTTGCCACCACAATAAGAGCTGTTATGAATATTTTAGAATATATAGGTTCTTTTCCTTTTTCCCCAATAATATTTAGAAACAAACCTACTAGTGGTATTGCTGGGTCAAAGGGTATAGACAGTTTAATAATTCTTTGGGCTTAATTCCAGATTGCTCTCCAAAATGTTTGGATCAATTTACAATTCTACCAACAATGAATTAGCATCTCAATTTGTCCATATTCCCTCCAACATTTGCTACTTTCCCCTTTGTATCAGCAATGCCATATTCACAATGCCTATAGAGATTACAAATATGCTGATATAATTATCCATTAGAAAATACGTCATGTTTGCCATATGAGGAAATAAACTAGAAAATTTATTAAGATACCAAAAGACTGAGTCCCAAAACCAGAAAGTGAAAGCCATCAGAGTAGTTATGACATTGGCACAGGTAGATAAAGTAGAAAGCACCCACATTTTCAAGCCTTTAAAACAGAACAGGCTACCTCAGGCAAAGGTCCTCCTCTCCCCACGCACAGCAACCACCCAGCGTCCTGGAAGCGCACTCCCAGCAGCTCCGGCCCCTGGCAGTCCTCAGCAGGTGTCCTTAGCAGAAAGTCCTTAGCAGTTCTAACTTAAAAAGGGCTTCGCGCTGCCACTGCCTCTGCTGCTGCCGCCGTCACCACCACCGCCAGCCACCGAAGGAACGCTAGCTTGGCTTCCGCTTCCTCTTGCTCCGCCCCTTCCTGCTACGTCAGCAAGTCCAACGGGGCATGGAAGATCTTTAAATCCCATAACCCTTACACCCTTCAATCATTTTACCAATCTGATCTGTGTAAAATGATCTCTCAAGGTTGTTTAAGTTGCAATTCTCTAATCAATAAAGATTTATAGCATTTTTATATGACTATAAATTGTTTTGATTTATCCATAGAAAACTTCCTGTTCATATGCTTTGACCATTTATCAGTTGGGAAATGACTCATATTCTTATAGATTTGACAAAGTTCTTTATATATTTGACATATGAGACCTTTTTCTGAGAAACTGTTTACAAAATTCCCCCTTCCCCCCAATATTCTGCTTTCCTTCTGATCTGGGCTACATTTGTTTTATTTGCACAAAACCTTTTTAATTTAATGTAATCAAAATTATCCATTTTACACTTCATGGTGCTCTCTATCTCTTATTTATTCATAAATTGTTTGTCTGTCCCACAGGTTACCAAACTTATTTGGACAACTTCCACCTTTAAAGTGTCCTCCTGGAAACCTACTTTCTTTAACCCTCTAATGGTTTTATTTAATTGTACCATTTAAAAAAATACAATTTTTTATAAAAACCATACATCTTAAATTTAATACCTTACTCTAAATCTGTGGGGCTTTTTCCTGCATTGAAATTTTGATGACATAATATTGTGTCACATAACCATATCATGTCATATTGTAAATAAGTTATTACACACACATATTCCTGCTAATGCATGCTGGACTTCCCAACAATATATGATAAGCTCACCTGCCAACACTTGCTTGTTAAGACCTGTCAGTAGACTTAACCACTAATTTGTTGTAACTTGCATTTTGTGTGTTTATTTGGAAAATAATGTAATCACTATGACTAACTCTGTTACACAACAGATGAAACATGTACAAATGGTTTTTCAAAAATTTTTCATCTTCTCTTCTTTCCTTATAGTTCTACCACCCCCCTATTTTTATTCAACACTCCCCCTGGGTGCCACTCCCCCAATTGCACCTGTACTCCTGTGTAAAGCCAAACACAAGCAGCTTTCCAGAGGACTGCTGCTGTGAACAGCTTCAAGGTTCTGATTACATAGTATAGTGAACTCTCTATTTATTCAGCAGTAAATTAAGGCAAAACATTCACAGAAATCAAAGTACAGCATTCACAATGTTATGACATAACAACTTATCCCTAAAATGGCCACATGGTTTTCACCAAAGTGGCCACATAGTTTTAAACAAAGTACAATCATTTAGTAACTCAATCATTTAGCAAATCCTTAATTCAATCATCCTTAAGGAGGCCTGTCTCCTTAATGGACACAAAGTACAAAGGTCAAAGTTCTCTACCCCTAGGTCACAGTAAATCATGATCTCAATCAATACACCGTATCCAAGTAAAGTCTTCTTTCATCTTGATTCTAGGCTGGCTCTCAGAAGTTCTCGGCAGCTCTGGCTGACTCTCAGAAGTTCTCAGCAGCTCTGGCTGGCTCTCAGAAGTTCTTGATTCTGTTCTCAGAAGAAGTTCTGACTCTCTAGCTTGGGCTTTTCTTTATATATGGTATTAGCTCCTTCCTGTTACATCAGCAAGTTCATCCCACTGTGGGATTCACAAGTTCTGGATCTTGATATTTGACATAATCGTGAACTTGAAACAAGGTGGTAAGTACCTGTTTGGTTACCAATACAAGGGGCATGGAAGATCTTCAAATCCTAGTACCATTACATACTGCACCTCTGGATGATTTCAGTGTCCCCCAGGGAGTGGTACCTTCCACTTTGGGAAGCTATGGTTCCATAAGTCTGATAGGAAATATGTTCCATGTTCTTCAAATTTTCTCACAATATTTCTCTTCATATCTAGATCTCAAGTCCTATTTCTAACACATACTGGCTATGCGACTCTGGGCAAATCTGCGAAATACTCGGTGACCTAAGTGACTTTCTAAAACTATAGGTTGATGAGAAAGTGTCA
Source organism: Petaurus breviceps papuanus (assembly GCF_028583685.1). NCBI lineage: Eukaryota > Metazoa > Chordata > Mammalia > Diprotodontia > Petauridae > Petaurus > Petaurus breviceps. Next base: position 22,518,289 of record NW_027186540.1, read on the forward strand.
ATCTACATTAGTAATTCCCCATATCTATACAAGCACAGGTCCAGTTTCTATCCCACATATCAATTGATATTGGAATTGTGCCATGTTGAGGTAAGCATCATATAGCCATCCCTCAAAAATCAGAAATATTTTAAGAAATGTAGAGCGCAGAGAAAATGTTGAAGAAAGATGATTTATGATTGAATTAATTGTATTATTACACCATATTAACTGAGGATTATAACGTTTTTCAAAAATTTTTTGGTGTCCGATCTCTATCTTCTCTTTTGTCCAAAGTGTAAGTCAAAGCTTAAGCAGTGGGTGATAAAGAATTCAAAGCTTCAGTAATTTTTCTTAAGTGGGTTTTAAATTTTTTTGTCTAATTGCTTATTTTTATATAGGAAAAAATGTACTTCTCCTACAAAGACCCCAGAAAATACAATAATCATCACTCCTAAGCATTTGACTTTTTCTCTTGAGTATGCTTCACAGACAATTAATTAGGCTGTTAATTAATTTTCACAGGAATATTATTGAGTCTTATAGAACAGAAATCTTTTGTATTAGATTCTGAAGTCTTGGTAAATTGCCAGCCTGCTTTCCTGGTCCCAAACTCTCATAGAATGCATTTTTACTTAAAGGATGGTTTCAAATATGTAAACATACATGCAAGACTGTGATCTGGATAATTGTAGAACCCATAGGAAAATAAAAGTTAATATATAGCCTTTGTTCTAGAAGAACTTGTGGGAATCTTTAGGCAAAGAGGTTCTACAGAGTCAGAGGGTCAGGGAGGTAAAGAGAGATGAAAAAGGAGGAAATTTTTCAGGCAAACCAATGATTTTTTAAAAATGTTAGAGTAGACTGTCAGCCTTGACAATGTGTTTTTTAGATACTGAGGGAAAATGGTGTGAATAATTATAGTCAGTGACTGTCATTGTCAAGATAGTGCTGCAATTAGAGAAATATAAAATATGTCTCAGTTAAAGACACCTCAAATATGGCACTGCAACAACCATCGACGAGAAAAGGTTAATAAAGTCAGAAGACACACTCAGGCATGGTGCACAAGCTCCACAGTATACTTGAATGTCTATGATAGGAGAAAAATTTCTGTCATCCTTAACACCACACACTTTGCATCAGTCTAGATGAAGAAAAACCTAGTTGTTAAAAAATACTCTAGTATTGAAGGACAGATTAAATGAAGAAAAGCTCAATAGAATTTCTGCCTATTAAGTAAACAGATAAAGTGATAGTCATATCCATTTTGATTTTTAAGCTCACAGGATCACAAATAAAAGTATTTTTTCAGGATCTGTAGAATATAGTTGGGATCCATTTTCTGCTTATGAATAAACCTAGTTTATCAGTCTAAGCAGCAAGGTAGCTCATTGTCAAAGAAGATGATAGATTAATACATGCAGCATCAGAATGTTTACTGCATCACAATTTCAGAAATGAGAAACCTTCTTCCCATAAAAGCACATAGGAGAGCAAATGATATTTTCTTTGTGAATTATGGGGCTATTGGAAGGGGCACATTCTTTATCATTTATTGGGTAAATAGGAGAAGCCGTTTGATGCAGCTGCCTGCTGGCATCTGACTCAGATTTATAGGAGCTCAGACTGACATGCTGAATGCTAATAAAGACACATGGTCAGAATAACTGATTACATGGCCAGTCCTGGGATTTGAAAAAACACAAAACAGAAATAGAAGTCTCTTTTATTCTCATCACATAAAAAAAGTGAAGAAAAAGAAGCCAAAGAAAGAAAAAAACATTTTATACAATTACCTGCCTGGAATGGTTTTTAGGACACAAGGATAGTCCTGGGAAGCAGAAATAGCTGTTTTGTTTGTTTGTTTGTTTGTTTTTTACACAATAATGCAAGATGCGGTGAATCTACTCCTCCCTATTTCCCTCTCTCCTCTCCTTTTCATTTTTTATTTAGGACGTAAACATCTAACTAAACAAAAAGTGAGAGATCTGGAAAAATTAGGTCAAGATGGACCAAATTATTTTTTAAAAAATACTAATAATCAACCACAAATAGATATGACCTTCAAATAGTAAACCCATTTTGCTGTCTATGTCTAAATGATTTTTTAAAAAATGAGATCTAAAGGAAGCATCAGATGTCAGGATGACAAAATTTTGGTTAACAAATGTTGTTATAGTTAATAATTCTAGTTAAGAATAAAAGATCTTGGGGCGGTTAGGTGGCACAGTGAGTAAAGCGCTGGCCCTGGAGTCAGGAGGATCTGAGTTCAGTTCCAGCCTCAGACACTTAACACCCACACAAAAAAACTAGCCATGTAACCCTGGGCAAGTTGCTTAATCCCAATTTTCCTCCAAAAAGCAAAAAAAAAAAAAAAAGAATAAAAGATCTTTAGGCACATATGTGACTTTATTTCTTTTTTATTTTATGATCACTAAGATTGAGAGTAAGAGATTGAGAGTTCCTATTGTATTCCCTGTTCCAAAGACAACTCATTCATCAATCTACATTAGAGTATAGAAAAAGCCATGGGTTGGGAGCCAATCCCTGAATACATAATATATGGTTATGGTTTTAAAAAAAAATAAGTAAATAGGGGCGACTAGGTGGCATAGTGAATAGAGCACCGGCCCTGGAGTCAGGAGGACCTGAGTTCAAATCCATCCTCAGACACTTAACACAAAAACTAGCTGTGTGACCTTGGGCAAGTCACTTAACCCCAATTGCCCTACCTTCCCCCCTCCAAAAAAAAAAGTAAACAGAGCTTAAAATACAATACTCTAAGGATGCTGTAAACACTTGTAGCATTCTAGTTCAAATGGTAATGTTAATTCCTCTTACCTAAGGATAATAAAAAATTGGTGTTCTTTATGGTGACACCATAGCTGCGTGCAGCCCTTGTATCAGAATTGTTCTACTCTGCTAGCTGTTCCCTATGTGAGACATTCCATCTCTTGCTCTGTGCCTTTGAAGAAGCAGTTCCTCACATCTGGAATCTATTTGTTCCTCTCCTTCCTCATAGAATCCCTAGTGTCTCAGCGTGACTCAGGTGCTACCTCTCATACAAGATCTTTCCTGACTCTTCCCTAGCTATTAATATTCTCTTCCTTTTGAAGTTACTCTATAATTCTGCATATACTTTGTATCCACTTGAGTACAAGTCATTTTCCTTCAGTAGAATATAAACTTGAAGGTAAGGAGTGCTTTTTTTTTCTTTATATACATTGCCTAGCTAATGCTTTGCACACAGTAGGTGCTTAATAAAGGTTTGTTGAATTGAATTAATTTTTTTGGAGGGGGGGAAGGCAGGGCAATTTGAGTTAAATAACTTGCCCAAGGTCACACAGCTAGTAAATGTGTCAAGTGTCTGATGTTGGATTTGAACTCAGGTCCTCCTGACTCCAGGGCTTGTGCTCTATTCACTGCGCCACCTAGCTGCCCCAAAATGAATTAATTTAAAATTGACTCCATAACATGAAGGATATGAGTTACCTTTCAGGAGTGTCACACTTCTACTTGCTTTAGCCTCCACTCAGAAATGTGGGAAAAATATCTCCACTACGCAGCCTGCCACTTTTTCTCCCTTTGAAAGCATGTCAGCCACCATGTGTGAAAAGTAAGTTATGTTCAAAGAGAACAAAAAATCCATAAACTGATCACCTACTCTAGCAGGAAAGTATGGTGACACAGATAGAAAACTAAACTTGGAGACAAGACACCTGGGTTCAAGATTTTGAATCAAACACCAGTTCTGTTTTGACCTTGAGCAAGTCACTGGAAATTTCCACAGCTTGATTTTCTTAAATATAAGGTAAGGGAGAGGGTGAGCTAGATGATACAAAAGTGACTTCTAGTTCTGAAGTTCTATGAATGCATGAATCAAAAGTTGGAAAAGATAGACTATCTTATTAAGGATATGTAAAGTACATAGCAAAATTGGAAGGAAACAAGAACTAAGAGTATAGATAGTAGGAGTATAGATAGTAGAAGTAAGGGCTCAATTGGGATAATACTTGACTACTACAACTAGCTCCTTGCTGACCTCTCTATCTTGAGATGCTAAATTTAACTTTAATTTATTTTCCACAAGCATTACTCTATACATACCATTATTTAACATAGCTCTTACTTGATTCTGAAATTCTATTAACACTATAAATTATGAGATTCAAATCTCTGCCACCAGCTTACTTTTATCTTCTCTATCCTTATACAAGCACTTTAATCTAACTAGACAAACATATTTGCCCATTTGCCTTCCATTCTCTCTTTTGAGCTATGCCATCTTCCCATGTGGAATTATCTTTCTGTTCTTTTCATTAACCATGTTTAATATTGTTCTAAAAAAAGTAATTTATAATTCTTAAAGCACTCTATATATGTAAGCTATTATTTTCATGACTTACTTCTGTATTTCTTTGTTTTGATGTTACCATGCCACATGCTTTGAGAGCAGAAACATCTATTCTCTTTAAATTTCCCCACAGCACCTACTTTGATGGAAGATAAGTATATTAATCAGTATTAACAAATTGACTGGCAGATAGACATTCACCTTGGAAATAATTTTAGATACATCAGGCTACAAATGAGTACCAAGAACAGAGAAGAATTATATTTTACCATTTCCATGCTCTTCTTTCTCAAAACCTTGAATTTGATTGAAAATGTTTTTTCTTCTAATATTATTTCACTAAAGCAAGAAACCCTAAGGATGGGAATTATCTTTACCAAAACAGAATGGTAATTTATCTGTAACATAGTTTTGGAGAGTTACCAGTCTGCTACTGAGAGCTTGAAATGACATTAATAAAACATAACACAACTAACATGTGCCAGATACAAGACTACTTAAATCTTCCTGCTTTTTTTCCATGATACCATTTTACTTCTTCATAGAAGCATTATAAAAAGACTTAGCTCGTGTTGAGAAGGTAGTCCATTTCTTCCTATGTTGAATCATTCTATTTAAAATAAGTTGTTTAAAAACACATGTATTTTCAATTTCACAACGCATAGAGTTTTACATTTCATTGAATGACACCACCATATGCTTGTTTAGGAATTGCCAACTAATTTACAACCTTTGAGTGAAACATATAAAAAATGAAAAGCAAGCATTTGTTTAAAAAAAACCCCAACAATTCATTAGTTCTCTTTGAACAGTCATCCCTTTTTCACAAGAGATGTGAAGCAACCAAACTGAAAAGAGAAGTATGAGTTAGGATGCAGAGGCTGATTACATTAGTCTGCTATGTTCAAATGTGTTGTGCTCCTGGAATTTGTCTTTAAGGCAAGGATCTAGAATTTAGAACCCATGTTCCATTGGAATATGTGCTCCTTGAGAGGAGGAACTATCTTGCTTTTATATATTCAACACTTAACCCAATGCTTTGTACATAGTAGGTGCTTAATAAATGCTTTTACATTCCTTTTCACTCAACCATTAATTTCCATAGAAATAATATTGATTATGTTCTCAGACCAAACTCCACAAATCCATTTAGATCTTAATTAACAAGCTGGGTTTTTATATGATGGAGGAAGGAAGATTCAAGAATCAAGATTCAAGAAAAGAAAAAGAAAGTCCCCTCTCTTCTGGTTAGACAGAACAATATAGGGTAAAGAACACTGGGCTTGGAGTCAGTAGACCTATGTTTGTTTGTATGTATGTATGTATGTGTGTATGCATGTACATGTGCATGCATGTATATATGTGTGTAAATATGTATGTATATGTATATACACAACAAATATATGTTAATAAATGTAAATAGATACAAAGTAGTTAAAACAAGTTAGTTTGAGAGGAAGAATACTAGCAGGTGGGTGGATCAGGATTCATGCAGAAGATGCTTGAGCTACATCTTAAAGGAAAAGAGGGACTATATGTGTAGATAAATAAAGGAATGTTTTTCATGTACATGGGAGAACATGTACAAAGGCATGGAGATGGGGGATCAGGGATGGAGGATGGAATGTGGGGGAAAGAGAAGACCAATTTGGCTGGATGCTATTGTGTGGGGGAGGGATGAATGTCCAATGAGGCTAGAAAGATAGGTTGAATGTAGATTGCTTAGGGTTTTACATCTTAAGCAGTGTAGTTCATATTTTACTCTAGAGGCAATAGGAAGCCACTAGAGTTGGTTGAGTAAGGGATTCACGTGATCATTTTTGCATTTAAGGGAAATTACTTTGGAGCAGTTTGTAGGGTGAACTGGAGTGGTGAGAGATAAGTCAGGGAGACCAATTAGGAATATGATGTAATAGAGTTTAGAGGCAAAAAATAATACATAATTTACATATACAAATAAGATTATATGGGAGCCACCAGGAATAGGGGATAGAATGCTTAGCCTGTAGTCAGAAAGACCTAAATTCAAATTCAGCCTTAGATACTTACTAACTGTGTAACCCTGGGCAAGTCACTTAACCTCATTTGCCTCAGTTTCCTCATCTGTAAAATGATCTGGTATAATAGCAAGGATCCTAGCATACCCAGCATGGCTGCTAGCACAGGTTTTTTGATCTGCTTTTCTAAAGGAAAACAATTCAAAAGGGGTTAGCAATCTTACTTTAATCTAACATAGATATTATTCACTTAGTTCAGGGGGAAAAGGCAGCACCCTGAACTTCAGAAAATACAATGAGAAATTACAAGTTGACAAAAATACAGATGGAGAAAATTACACAATTCAACAGACCAACAGATAGGGCTTCTAGCTGTCTGACCATCATATACCTACATAGTTAGTTATCAGAGATAGAAGTACCAACCTCTGGATTTTGAAAGCCAGGGGGCTCAATGGCTAGCCAGAGTCTCATCTGGCCAAATCACACAACTTTTCCCATAAGTGAGCCCCAAAGTAAAATCTCACATCAGGGTGTGTGTGTGTGCGTATATATATATATATATATATATATATATATA
>NW_027186540.1:22525601-22538851 GCF_028583685.1 Petaurus breviceps papuanus
ATATATATATATGTGTGTGTGTGTGTGTGTGTGTGTGTGTGTGTGTGTGTGTATGTATATGTGTGTATATATATACATATATATATATATATATATATATATACACACGCACACACACACACCCTGATGTGAGATTTTACTACACACACACACACATATATAGCCTTTTCCAGGGTCAGAAGACATCACAACCTTCATGACCCATTGCCTACTTACAAAATGACAAAAGGTGTGCTTTCCTGAAAAACAGGTCTCCCCTAAGCAAGCTTCTCTTTTTGGGCTCCAAGTGAGGGCCTTGGGCAGGGAAGATCTTCAAATTCCCTAGGTCTATTAAGGGGCAGGGAAGATCTTCACATTCCCTTACCATTACAGCTATATAAGGAAATGGAAAACCACCTTGGTATCTTTGCTAAGAAAACGCCAAAGGGTTCATGAAGAGTCAGACATGACTGAACAATAAAGAATATATTATGCACACTTATCCATATATGACAAATATGCAAAGAAAATAAAATATTTATTATATATGTATATGAATGTATGTATATACATACATATATATGTATATTTATATACCAAATAAAAAATACTACTCCATGGTCTCTACTTCCATGTAGTGTCTCCCCCTATTAGATTGTAAGATACTTAAGGACAGGTCTTGTCTTCACTTTTGTATATGTATCTGGTAGGACTTAGCATAGTCTCCAGTACAAAGTAAGTGCTTACAAAATGATTTTATTTTTATCCATTCACTCATTCATCATATATTCATTCATTTATTCATTATATTGTAGTAAAGACATGAACATCCCAGAGAGCATCCAGAAACAAGTGACTGTACATAAAATTATGAAACATGAGTTAAGAATCCAAAATTATCTACCAAATATTGTTTGATGGAGTTGGGGATGTAAGAAAAAAGGAGAGAACTTTCTCATAATATTGGTGAAAGGAAAGATTTGAAGAAAGTAAGCTTTCTCACATATACCTTTAAAACCCCCCAAAGTATTAAGTTTAAACATTAATGAGATTAAGTAGCTTAAAAAACCACAACCCTGATATCTTCAAAACATACACAGAGAAGAACTGATACAGATAACATACAAAAGCAACACATATAAAAAGTGAAATAGTACAAGGTATTTCAAGAGATTCTTAAATGGATAATGCACATTTTAAAAAACACACAAGAAATTACACTGGGAAGAAACCCACAAGGTCAAATGAAAGAAGAACTTGTAGTAAGTAAAAAAAAATCATAGAAGGACTAAAGTTAGAATTAAAAGTCATTAGTAAGTTTAGGAGAAAATAATTTTAAAAACTTATATTGAACATATAATAATAGAAAACCTGAAAGAATCAATAGAAACAATCAATAACAGATTTCCTGCAGTGGGAAACAGAATTATAGACAACACAGATGAATTGGGAAAGGGATCTAAAAAAATTGCTAAATTGTTAAAAGAACTGGAAAATATGCAGACTTCAGTGACATACTCGGAGGATGTCAAGATGTAGTAATCTCAGGACTACTGACATCTTGGAAAATATAGATAAGCAAAAGAATTTGAAGAATTTATTACCTGAAATTAACAAAGAAAACACGCTAGAATTAACAAAAAATAGAGATAGAGAGAAACCACAGAAGCCCAAGAAGGAGGAACCTAATGTTGAACTCTTCTAGACATGTTATAATTAAATTTCAGTGCTATGAAGATGAGGGGAAAAATTCTTCATGTTGCGAAATTAAAGCCAGCAATAAATTACTAAAAACTAAAAATCAGAATCATAGCAGTCATGAAGAAGGTAACAACTGGAATATATGAAAAAATTAAGAAGCATATGTTATGAACCTGTATTATTATGGCTACCCACCAAAGTTTGATATATGGAATGAAGAGATGAGTATTTAAAAAGAATTTAAGCTTTAAAAAGTTTTCAGAAATACAGAGGTAGTGTTCATGCAAGAGTCAATCAATTCACACTTCTCAAATCAAGACAAATTGTTTGCTAACCATATGTCAGAGCCCTGATTATTATTGTTTTTATTAAAGCACTTGAGGTTCCAAAAATATGTGTACATGAATAAGAAAAAAAGGGTGGTGGTGGGTGAGACCAGACATAGTGAACAAAGAGGGGAAAGAGATGGGGACAGAACAATTCCAAAGCAACATGGCCACTTTTGATGAAAAGAGAAGTCTAAGTTGAAGAAAATGACATCATTACTTAGGTAAGACAGAATAAAATGTTATAATAGTTTGTTAATCGAAATAATAATTATTATACATAGAAATCATAACTATCAAGTATATATTCCCTCCCAATATCGGGATAGATGAAAATATAAATCATCTTTAAAAATAAATATAGACTAAACTGTAAGATAGAAAAAATAATCATAGAATTGATAAAACAGAAAAATGCAACTTTGCTCAAAATAATTAGTGCCACTCATGCTTTAATGATCCAATCTTGTCTTAAGAAATTTTAGACCAGTTTTCAGTTTAAGCCCACTAAATTTCAGAAAAAAAATCCATGACAAGCATGAGTGTGCTCTGATTACTTTGAATAAAGTTGGATTCAATTGAGAAAGTACTACAAGGTTAAATAAAGATGTCCTATTGAAGTAAAATAAAAATCCATTAAAAAGAAAATATAATCATTAAAGCATATGTAGGTAATAATTCTGCAATGAAATTCATTAAAGAAACCCTTATCATATGAAAAGAAAAAAATGGACAAAAATCAACTGTGGTGGAAGATTTTTAATATTCAACTCTCAGAATTTGATAAATCAAATAAAAAGAAATAAGAGAAATTATAGAGCTGAATGGAGTACTAAACAAACTAGATACAAAGTTGTATTGTGGGGGGAAGGAGCCAAGATGGTGTAGTAGAAACAGGACTTCCACATGGCTCCCGCTTCCACCTCCTCCAATTCATGTAAAAAATGACTCTAACAAACTTTGGAGCTACAGAACCCACAAAATGACAGAGAGAAGCTAACATCTTGCTGGTTGCTATGGTTAGCAAGGTTAGCCATCCAACTTTACACTCCTATTTTGGGGACAAAAAGGATTGGGGCATGGAACAGGAGGAAGACAGAAAAGTAAGAATTCCTGTACCAAAAGCTTCCAAGAAAAATACGAGCTGATTACAGGCCATAGAGGAGCTTAAGAAGGATTTTGAAAACCAAATAAGAGAAGAGGGGGAAAAATTGGGAAGAGAAATGAGAATGATGTAAGAAAATTATGAAATGAGAGTCAACAACCTGACTGAAGAAAATAATATCTTAAAAAATAGATTAACTCAAATGGCAAAAGAGTCTCAAAAAGGCAATGAGGAGAAGAATGCCTTAAAAAGCCAAATTTGCCAGATGGAAAAAGAATCTCAAAAGCTCACTGAAGAGAATAATTTCTTCAGAATTACACTGGAGCAAATGGAAGCTAGTGACATCATGAGAAATCAAGATACTATTAAACAGATCCAAACAAATGAAAAAATAGAAGACAATGTGAAATATCTCATTGGAAAAACCACTGACCTGGAAAATTGATCCAGGAGAGATAATTTAAAAATTATTGGACTAACTAAAAGCCACGATCAAAAAAAGAATCTAGAAATAATCCTCCAAGCAATTCTCAGGTAAAATTGCTCTGATGTTTTAAAACCAGAGGGCAAAATACAGGTTGAAAATATCCACCGATCACCTCCTGAAAAAGATCCCCAAAAGAAAACTCCTAAGAATATTATAGCCAGGTTCCAGAGTTCCCAGACCAAGGAGAAAACATTACAAGCAGCCAGGAAGAATCAATTTCAATGTTGTGGAAACACAATCAGGATAACATAGAATCTGACAGCTTCTACACTGAGGGATCAAAGGGCTTGGAATATGATATTCCAGAGGTCAAAGGATCTGGGATTAAAACCAAGAATCACCTACCCAGCAAAACAGTATCATTTTTCAGGGGAAAATATGGTCATTCAGTGGAATAGAAGACTTTCAAGCACTCATGATGAAAAAATCAGAGTTGAATGGAAAATTTGACATTCAGATACAAGAAGCAAGAGAAGCATGAGAAGGTAAACAGGGAAAGAAATCATAAAGAACTTATCAAAGTTGAACTATTTACATTCCTACATGGAAAAAAGATAATTGCAACTCATGAAACTTTTCTCAGCATGAGAATAGTTGAAAGGAATGGAAATGTTTATATATATATATATATATGTTTATATAGGATTGTATATGAGCATATGAATACATATGTGAGTGTGTGTATATATGTGTACAGGTATACATAGACATAGACAGAGGGTACAGGGCCAATTGAATAGGAAGTGATGATACTTAAAAGGTGAAATTGAGAAGTGAGAGAGGAACATAATGAGAGATGTGGAGAGACAGAATAGGGTAAATTATCTCATATAGAAGAGGCAAGGGAAAACTGTTACAATGGAGGGGAAGAACAGGAAGGCAAAAGGGAATGAGTCAACTTTACTCTTATTGAATTTGGCTTAGGGAGGGAATGACATACACACTAAACAGGGAAGGGGATGAAAGAGGGGATGATGGAAGGGCGGGCAGGTTTGGGGGGAGGGAAGTTGGAAGCACCCACTTTTGAAAAGGGACAGGATCAAAGTAGAGAATAGAACAAGTGGGGGATGGGATAGGATGGAGGGAAATATAGTTAGTCTTTAACATTATATCCACTATGGAAATGTTTTGCATAGCTACACATGTACAACCTATATTGAATTGTTTATCTTCCCAGTAAGGTGGGTGACAATGAAGGAAGAGAAAGAATCTGGAATTCAAAGTTTTAAAATCAAATGTTTTAAAAGTATATATGTATATAATTATTATTATTTTACATGAAACTGGGAAATAAGATATACAGGCACTGGGGCATAGAGATCCACAGAGCCCTACCGGAAAGTCAGAGGGGGAAGGGGGGAGGATATAGGAGAGAGCAGATTGGGGGAGGGGGTATTCAGTGGGATTGCTGTTTTGGGGTGGTGTGTAGGTGAAAAATGGGGAGAAAATTTGTAACTCGAATTCTTGTGGAAATGAATGATGTAAACTAAAAATTTACATAAAAATTAACTAAAAATTAAAATAAACATAATAAAAGTTGTAGCATGGGAACATAAAGAAAAAGTCAAATAATCAATATATTTTTTCAAGCATTCCAAGAACACACCAATAATTGATCACATGCTGAGCCACATAAATGATATAGCTAACATAGGAAAGTAGTTTTATTTTCTGTTTAAAATTTTAACTATTTATTTAATATCATCTATATTTCAAGGCATCACCCTCCTGATGCTATAGTCCTCTTCAAGAGCTAAGGACAAACAGCAACAACATTTCATAGACTTCTTTTTCCTTTGGGTGGCAGCTAACAAGAAACTAAGGGGGTGACCACAAATTGGGTAATAGCTAAACAAATCATAATGTAAAACTATTGTACTATGAAGAATAGTGAAAAAAGATGGCATCACAGAAGTTTGAAAAAACTTGTATGTGCTGTTACACAGTGAAGTGTGCAGAACCAGGAGAGGAATTTATACTGACAACAAAATTATAAAAGTGAACAATTTTAAAGATTTAAAAATTCTGATCAATGCAATGATTACGCATGATTCCAGAGAGCATAATTATGAAGAATGCTACCCATCTCCAGAAAGAGAGGTAAAAGACAAATATGCAAAATTTTGAATATTGCAAATATGGGAATTTGTTTTGATTGACTATTCATTTTTGTTTAAAAGATTTTCCTTTTCTTTTTTGTCCAATGGGAATGTGAGGAGAAAAATTATTTGACAAAATTTTTTAAAGGGAATAAAGTGATCTTTTATTAAAAGGTAATTATATGGCAGTGGTTAAAGCACTAGATTCAGAGTCAGGAAGACCTGCATTCAAATCATGCCTCCAACACTTACTAGATGTATGATCTCAGATAAGTCACTTATCCTCCCTTAGTATTAATTTCTTCATCTGTAAAATGTGGATAACAATTGCACCTGCTTTTCAAGGTTGTTATCAAGATCCAATGAGGTAATATATCCAAAGCATTTTGCAAACCTAAAAGTGCTATACATTTATTATTGTTATTTTATTTTGTCCCTTTCTAAATGTTTCAATTAGCACTAATTCCTCTGACTGAATTTTAATTGGAAGAATACTTTTAATGGAAGCTATCAAAGGGTCACTCACCCTTCCTGTGTCCCAACAGGAGAATAGTCATGTACTGTTTATAATAGGGGAATCATAAGAATTCTAAGAACTCTATTTTGAAGTACTGATGGCTTATTAGCAAGTAAGGTCATCACATTTAGGGTTATTTTAAAAATCCTGAATCTAGGATAATTGATAGAGCTTACCAAGATTTGTCTTCTAAAGGTCTAGAGAACTGAAACAATTAACCAAAAATTCTCTGTTACCACTAAATTGTTAACCACATGAAGGATAGAGTCAATTACCAAAGATAAAATATTTTGATAACATGACGTTGAAAAGCTTTAGCATGAATAAAAAATTAATGCAACTAGGATAAGAAGAAAAGAGATCAACTGGGAAAAATCTTTGCATCAAATTTCTCAATAAAGGTCTGATGTCACACACACACACACACACACACACACACACACACACAAACTGATGGAGATCTAATGTGTCCTGAAGCCTATCTGCCTATCCCCACATAAGTGGTCAAAAAATATGAGTAAATAGTTCTCAAAAGAAGAATTTCAAACTATTAGGAAAGAATGCTTCAAATGATTAATAATAAAAGAAAAATTCAGAAAACTGGGAAAGATGACAAAAAGATAGGAAGTCAATTATAGGGGCATTGTTGTGGAGGGATTGACACACTAATACACTGTTAAAGATATGAACAGATCCAAACATTTTGGAAAGCAATTTGGAATCATGCAAAGTGGTTAAAATGTTCATTATCTTTGACCCTAAGATTCCCTTTCTAGTCATAATAATCAAAGTGGTCAAGGACAATACAAAGGCATCATAGACACCAAAATATTCATTGAAGATTTTTTTATAGTGACACAGCACTGGAAACAAAGCAAATGCCCATTGATTGAGGAATAGATAAATATTATAGTCTATTCTTATGCTATAAGATATGATGAATATGATGAATAAAGAGAAGAATGAGATTTATAAGAATTGACAGAAAGTGAAGTAAGTGAAACCAGAAAAGTAATATACACAATTAGAATAACAATATAAGTGGAAGAAAAAGAAAAAATAATTGAAGCTTGAAGCTGTGAAATTATAGTAACAAAGTTGGCCCAAAAAGAAGAGAATGAGAAGGCACCTTATATTATTTGTTTTCAGAGATGGGGGTCTATGGATGAGGAACACTATATTTAATATAAGACTTTCTTTCATATGTTGTTTAGTTTTTCTAAATTATTCCCCACCCCTGCCCTCCATTCTTTTTAAACTTTATGATGAGATATGGTTTTCTAGGGGGGGAAGGGGTGAGGCATTCATTGGTAAATGTAGGTGCTATAAAACAAAAGTTTTCAATAAAATATATTTTAACAAATAATCCTCTACTCCCTTTTAAACTTAACACCCATATTTTAAATTAATTTTTTTTCTATTTAAAAATTTTGAACTTAACAAACATCAACTAAGATGAGCATTTATATATACATAGGAAAACAAAGCTTTATGTGAAATGGCAAATTTTTGTCATGTACAATTTACTTTTTTTTAAATATTTAATGAATTTGGCAAGTTATTTTCAAAGTTGTCCTGCTTATCTTTGATTCTTTCTAGCCTTCCTTCTGTTCTTTTCAAAAACAAATTTCAATGACCCTTCCTTCCTTCCCTCCCTTTCTTCCTTCTTTCCTTCCTTTCTTTTCTCCTTCCTTCCTTCCTTCCTTTCTTCCTCTATGACTATCCATCATTCCCCTTTCCCTACTCAATCCCTCCTACTAAAGAAAAAAAAAATCTTTAATACTATTCTTTTCATATTCCTTCCTTCTTTTCCCAGAGCTATAAGGCTCCTAGATGTTTATACTCTGCTCATATGTACAATTTTATATTTTTATTAGTATTTCTTTCATGAAGTTAACACCTTCTTCTCTTTCCCTATCTCATATCTTGGGGAAAAAATTAGTAAAATAGCTTGCATTTATACAGCACTTTAAAGTTTGCAAAATACTTAACCAATATTCATTTTATCTTCACAACAGCCCTGGAAGGTAGATGCTATTTTTGTCCTCATTTTTCAGACAAGGAAACTGAGGCAGGGAGAATTTAAGGGATTTGCCTAGGGTTGCACAACTACTAATTATCTGAGGTAGAATTTGAACTCAGGTCTTCCTGACTCCAGGTCTAGTGCTTGTGCCACCTTGTTGCCTATGCATGTCTATGTCTCTGATCCTATTTCTCTCTCTGATAAGAAAAATCTTGACAACAAAACATGTTTTGTAGCATGTTTGTGAATAGAAGTGATTAAAACTTTAAAGTATAATAGGTCACTCAATAAATGTGATTGCTTGAATAACTAGAATTCTAGCACATCATACTTTAGACATCATTTTTTGTCTTTATTAATTTGTTTGTTTACTCTTAGTTTACAAGATTAAGTTCCACAATCCCTCGAGTTTCAAAATTTCTCCCCATCCCTTTTATCCACCCTGCCCCCCATGGCGGCATGCAATGAAGTATAGGATCTGCAAATACTTACATATTAGATATTAGTCAGGTAATAAAGAAGGATTGTAATGGATGGAATGAACAGTGAGAAAGAGGAAACAAAGCCAAACAAGAAAAAGAAAGAGAGCAGGTAGTTTGCTTCAATCTTCATTCAAACTCTGTTCTTTCTAGTTTTTTCTCTCAATGTAGACATCTCTCTCCATCATGAGTCTTTTGGAGTTTACTTATAGGCCTGCATTTCTGAGAAGAGTTCTGTCTATCAAAGTTGGTTGTCACACATACGTTGTGTCTATAATATATAATGTATACGTTGTGTACAGATTTCTCCTGGTTCTGTTCTTCTCACTCAGAATCAGTTTGTATAAGCCTCTCCAGGTAAATATGAAGTCCATCTTCTCCTCATTTCTTATAGCACAATAGTTTTCCATTACATTCATATACCACAACTTGTTTAGCCATTCCCCAATTGATGGGCATCCCCTTAATTTCTAATTCCTTGCTACTACAAAAAGAGCTGCTATAAATATTTTGGTACATATGGGTCTTCCTCCCACTTCTATGATCTCTTTGGGATACAACTATAGAAGTGGTATTGCTGGGTCAAAAGGTATGAAATTATTTGTAGCCCTTTGGGAATAGTTCCATATTGCTCTCCAGAATGGTTGAATCAGTTCACAAGTCCATCAACAATGCATTAGTGTTCCAATTTTTCCACATTCTCTCTAGCATTTGTCATTTTCGTGTTTTGTCATCTTAGCCAATCTGGCCAGTGAGATGTGGTACCTCAGAGTTGTTTTGATTTGCATTTCTCTAATCAATACTGATTTAGAGCATTTTTTCATATGCTTATAGATATCTTTAATTTCTTCCTCCGAGAACTGCCTATTCATATCCTTTGACCATTTAATAATTGGGGAATGACTTGTATTCTTATAGATTTGACTCAATTCTCTGTATATTTTAGAAATGAGGCCTTTATCAGAGACATTGGTTGTAAAATTTTTTCCCCAATTTTCCACTTCCCTCTTAATCTTAATTACATTGGCTTGGTTTGTACAGAAACTTTTCAATTTAATGTAATCAAAATTATCCATTTTGCATTTTATAGAGCTCTCTAATTCTTGTTTGTAGACATTAATTAAAAAAAGTTTCATTTTGCATTTTCATTTTGTCCTAGCCACCAAAGACTTCTAAGCCAGCTTATTTTACATTTTAGCCATTTTTCCACTAAAATATTTTTTTCTTTGAGAATCCCTATGTTAATTCTGGGGTGACCCATCTATAATACCCGTCCAAGATATATTATAAATAGCTTAGTTTGTGTTGGTTAGAATTATGACAATTCTTTGTAGTATTCCAGGGCTTAATATAAATGGCATATACAAATAGGAGCATTTTAACTCATATTCATTAAAGATCCAACCCAGACCACCTAAGCCCAGAGCCTAGAGGGACCTAGGCCATTGGTTACATGCCTCTTTCCTTATGTTATGGTGCAAAAATATTCCATTACATTCCTTTGTCACAATTAATGCAACCATTACATTTTAAATGGGAATGTATTTTATTTCTGTTTTTTTTTCACTAGCATATTACCAAAAGTGCTGCTATGAATATTTTATTATATATGGGATTGTAGCTGCCCACTGACACAAGTATAAAATGTAAACTCTTCTGATTTGCATTAAAAAAACTTTCATAATCCAACTTCATCTTCTAGTCTGATTATATAATATTTCTCTTCACACACCCAAAATTCCAGTTATGCTGACCTACTTTCCACATTGTTTCTTTTAATAGAATGTAAACAATTTGAGAGTAAATATTGTTTTATTCTTTAAAAAAAAAAAAGGGAATTCCTGTGAGCAAATATTTAGACCCTATATACAGTAATTGGCCTATTTAAAGATTACATGAATTTTGCATTGACAAAAATTAGGCTTCTATCTCTAAAATAATTACCTTCAATCATTTCCATTCATTTGAAAGAAGAAAGAATTACAGTAAATTCAAAAGTTTCCCAGAGGCAGTGGGTTATAGTGAAAGCAACATGGATCTAGTGCTCAGAGACTTGATATTTTCCAGCTGTTTGACTAGGGGAAAGCACGCTGAGATTCTTTCCACACCTGTAAAATGGAGATAATCATACTTGCACTCTTTCTCTCAGGGCTATGGTGAAGAGGGAATTTTGTAAATTTTAAAGTGCTTTGTAAATACAAGCCATTACAAATGAAGTTAAATATTTTCTTTACATAAATAACATAAACTTTCATATAGAACATTTATTATATAACCAAAAGAATGGTAAGCAGAAGTAGCAGTCCAAGAAGGTTTAGTTATAGTAATTAATATTCATAACATACATGATATAGTTATAAAATATTACTGATTATTATAGTTACTATATAAAATCCAATTGACTCTCCCAGGAAGTGTGCAGTCATATTATTATGTCCTGAAAAATGTTATGAAGCTATAACTACAATGCTCTTAATAAAATAAGATTTTGTACCACCAAGATTTTATGCATTCATTTACATTTTCTTCTATACATAACCCAATCATTTACTATCTACAGCACATCCAAGAACTGTTATCTTTCAGGATATAAATTGAAGGATTAAGTAAAATGTCATTTGCTGGTTTCTCTGTGAAAATGTCAAAGTTTAATTTGGAAAGAAAGTAAAATTCCTTCATAGACCTCTGGACACATGTGGACTTCCTTTTGAAGTAGAGGACATATGGAAGCTATGATTCCTCAGCCAGAGGAAAACAGAATTAAAGCAATACCACAATAATAATGGTATCTAACATCTTATGTCTTGCAAAGTCATATTTAGATAGATATGTTTATAATTATTTTAAAAATCTCATTTTATCATATGTGAAGCAGACAGTGTAATTTTTTCTATTTCACAAATAGGGAAATGGAGGCTAAAAAAATCTTAAATATCTTGCCCAGGGTCACCCAGCTAGTAGATATGAGAGGTAAAATTTGAATTCAAGTATTCTTGACCCTAAGTCCACTAAACCAAACTGTCTAGTTGTTAAAATTTGAATTCAATTAAACTGCTTTGGTAATATGAGCAATGGGTCAAAATTATCATTTGCAAGCTTTTTGGACGGGACATTTAATTTTATGATTCTGTACATTCTCACCAATTGTCTGTCTCCCATGCCTGTAATTTTCTCCCTCCTGATCTCCCTGGCTTCCTTTGAGCCCTAGCTAAAATCCTAACTTTTACAAGACATGTTTCCTGATCCCTCTCACTGCTGGTGGCTCCTCTTCATGATTATTTGTATTTTATCCTGCAAATATTTATTATTTCTTATATAATATATTTTATTATTTATTATATAATATATGTAATATATTCTTATATAATAATTTATCCTGCATATATCTTGTTTGTATGTAGACTTTTATATGTTGTCTCCTCCATTAGATTATGAATTCCCTTAAGAAAAGGGAATTTTTTGCTAGGTTTTGTGTATGTGTGAGTGAGTGTGTGTGTGTGTGTGTGTGTGTGTATCCAGCACTTAGTATGATGTGTGGCACCTAGAAGGTTCTTAATTAATACTTACTGATTGACTAACTTTTAATTATGCATAAGAGTTAGTAGTACTATTAGCATAGTAGAAATAGTATTGTATTTTAAATCATTGACTTGCATTTATTACTGGCTCTATGTTCTACATCTGTAACTTCAGACAGGTTACTTATGCCTTCCCTCTAAGATTAGCTCCATTTTATCTTGTATATATTCTGTTTGCACATAGTTGTTTGTATGTTGGCTTTCTCATTAGACTATGAAGTCTTTGAAAGCAAGCATTATTATTTGCCCCCCACCCATTTTTCGTATGTTTACAACTTGACATATTGTGCCTGGCACATAGTAGGTGCTTAATAAATGCATATTGACTTAAGTTTACCTACATAAACCACTACTGTTATGGAAGTGACCAGACAAATGCATGAGTGTTCACAAGATTATGTTGACAGTAAAAGCAGTCAAATTAATCAGGCTGTTATGAGTGCCAGTTCATAAAAGTGAAGAAAAAAATTCAGTCTTATCAACTGGAACCACTTTAAAGTCAAATGGTCACCCTAATATGGTCACTGGTGTGTCTCTTTAAGGAATCAGTTCAATCTACTTTTCTTTGACTCCTAGCTTCGTGATCTCCAGAGACATTCTGTGAGATGAAATCAACTCTGAAACTCACACTTGCTCAGCACTCCCTGCCCATGAGGTCCTTCTCTTCCTCTGATTGGAGAGGGTGTAGGGTGGAAAGTAGAGAATGCTTCTCGAATCCTCCACCAGGGCATTCACCTCATCATTTCCCCTTTAGGTTCTGCTGGTCTTCACAATGCCCATTTACCTGTCCCCCTTCCCCCAACCTTGCTATTTTCAGCTTCTTTTAATATATTCTCTTCTCCCACCAGATTGTAAGCTCCTGGAGGGTTATTCTTTGTATCCCCAACACTTAGCATATCAGTGTGTGTGTATATATATATATATATATATATATATATATATATATATATATATAT
>NW_027186540.1:22538861-22597487 GCF_028583685.1 Petaurus breviceps papuanus
ATATATATATATATATATATATATATATATATATATATATATATATAAAACGTAGTAAGTACTTTATACTTTTTTATTGACTCTATCTCTGATGACGTTGGCATGAAAAATGGACACAACTACTCTCACCCACACGTATTACTCCTTCTACCCCTACCCATGGGTAAGGCCAGGATTTGTGTTGATCAGGGTCGGAAGACTGGAGTAGCTTGACTTTGATACATTTATTGGTAGAACCTCAGAATAGATCAGATCCTACAAGATCAAAGGTTCAATTTTTTTTTTTAAGCAATCGGGGTTAAGTAACTTGCTCAAGGTTACACGGCCAGTTATTTCTGGGTGTGGTGCTGAGCGTCTGAGCCCGGGATTCGATCTCCAGGTCGTCCCAACACTGGAGCCGGTGCTCTTACTCTCTGTGCTACCTGGCCGCCCCTCAAAGGTTCAATTTTCATGAAACTAGAAAGCATTCAGGGGCCAGAGGCAAGAGACATATCCAACACAGTCATCAAACTAGTAGCATCTGTATTCAAAGACATTAGATTCTCTGACTAGGAATGCTCAAGGATAAGTCAACTTGTCTAAAGAAACAGATATCCAAAATGATGCTGAGTTAATTCTTCTGATCTTTAGCCAGACCACTTTGGCCTCCTCCTAAATTCATAAGTTTAGAATGTGAAGCATCCTTACAGCTCATTAAGGCCAATTTTCCTTATTTTACAGATGAAAGAACTGCAGCCCAGAGAAACTTGAGTGGCTTGTCTATAGTATCTGAAACAGGATTTGAACCCAGATGTTCCTGACAGCAAGACTAGCATTCTAGACCCTATACTATCTTGTTTCTTTTCTGTTCTGGCTTCTGCTGTTGACACTCACCATAGGTTGTGCTTTCTGCACTGACATTCTTAAATTCCCAAAGAAGTAGATACCACACCTTGCATGTACTAGTCTGTCCCTGACCAAAATATCTTACAGTCTTATGCTTAGGGTCCACATCAGTTCTATTCAGTTATGTCATGATTTTACTCAGGTGTTGTAGATCCCTTGTTAAAAAATCTTGGGTCATTTGTAGAATCAGCCTTCTGATAATAGGAGCCCAGTCACAGTACCTATAAATAGATTTGTTTTATTGCTGAAGACACTTTTCATTTTCTGCTTTCTCTAACCTTTTGTTCTGCAGTACTGTTTCAGATCTTTTCCATGTAACTGGTTTCTATTGCTTAGTCATTCTAGCAGCATCAACCTGTAGGAAATCCTTTCAGATATATACGATTTTCCTCCCACCCAAAGGGTAGCTTTCATAACAGTTGTGTTACATTTTCCAAGTTTCTTTATGAGCTCTCAACTATGGCAAATCAAACCACTCACCTTAATCCTCTTTCTGCTTCTACATGAAAGTTAGTTGTATTTCCAGGGGAATTATATTAAAGTTGACTATAAGGACCTATTAACAGGAGCAAAGCTTGAGCATTTGGCAACAAAAATGTGAATTTTTAGGGAACTGAAAAAATATATTTTCCCCTAGGGAATAAGAGGCATTTTTGCCACTCTACACTTATTATGACATCTTAAAAATATTTACTTAAAAAATGTTTCACTTCTAATGCAGGTTATGTACTCTGATACCTTTGATTAAAATAAAGAAACTTAGAGACCAGAGCATTATCGAAGAAGGCAATGAACAGATTTTGTTCCCATACATTATAGATTTAGAAAGGATGTTAGAGACTATCTTGTCTACTTTCCTTATTTTATAGTTTAGGAAGCTTAGGCTCAGAAGGAGAAGTTATTTTCCCAGAGTCATTTAAGTAGAAAGTGGAAATCATGATATGAACACAGGTTCTTTGACTTTAAATCCAGAGCTTTTGCCCACTCCATCATGATCCCTCTCAAATATAAAAAATGTCAACAGTATTTTCAGAGCACCGTAATCTCATTACTCAATTATCAACTTCAGTGAATCTCCCTTACCTTCAATGTCAAGGTCAAACTCAATAAACACTAGCTACCTATTATGTTCAAAGCTTTGTGCCAGAAACTGAGGGTGTAAATATGAGAAGGATCAGTTGCGACCTTCAAGAAACTTATAATTTACTATGGTAATAAGTTGTGTTGCAAATAGTTTTAATAATGAAAGTTACAATATTAAGTAGATGAGAAAGGTTAAAAAATAGTAGCATCAGAGATTATGAGAGGGAAGTGATCTTTTCCAGGAAGAAATTGAAGAAATCTATAGTAATATGAAAAAAATGCTCTATATCACTATTGATTAGAAAGAAGAGAGACATCTTGGAAGGAGAGAATGATTTAAATAGTTGGGAGGAGAATTCACTTCACTTATAAGTCACAGAATTTATAAATTTAGAGGCAAAAGTGGCAAGACAAGATGAGAGTACAGTAAGTAGTTAAATTTGGCAGAGAAAAATATGAAATAAGGTTGGAAAGTTACGTTGGAGTCAGATGTATAGGACCTTGAATATCATATCAAATAAAGGAATTTGTATTTCATGCAGTAAGCAATGGAGAAGCATTGGAGGTTTTTGAGCAAGGGGAAGACATGGTCGGACCTTAAAATTTCTTTGGCAGTCATGAGAAGGTTGTATTGGAGAAGAGAAACTGGAATTAAAGTTCAGTTAGAAAGCTATTATAATAATCCAGAATAGAAGTAATGATTACTTCAACTAGGGTGGTGCTAAGGAGAGCTGAAAAGAGCATGGAGGATGTGGAGATATTTCAGAAGTAGAAATGATATAACTTGACATATGATTAAATATGAACAGTAAGGGAGAGTGAAAGAATCAGATATAATTCTAAAGTTTTGAGCCTGGGGGACTAGGAGAATGTTGGTTTCACCAATGGACATGAATAAATTAGAGACACATTCAACTCTTGTATTTTCCTTCCCTATACCCTCTCTCAGCGATATCAACAGCTTACATGAATTCAGTTGTCATCACTATGTAGATGACTCTCAGATCTAGATAGCCAACCCAAGGTTGTCTACTGTCCTATGTCACCAAGTATTTATTGGACGTTTTTGAACTGGTTGTTCCATAGTCATCTCAAAATCAACATGTTCAAAACAAAACATCATATTTGTGCTAAAATATACCCTTCCTATTAACTTCTTTTTTTTTCTATTAAGGTCACTAATATCCTTTCAGTAACCTAGGTTTGCAACTTTGAAGTCATTTTTTACTTTTTATTCGCAATCACCCAATATACATAAGCGGTTACTAAGCCAAAATATTTCATCTCTTAAATGGTCAAAGGATATGAATAGGCAGTATTCAGAGGAAGAAATTAAAGATATTTATAGTCATATGAAAAAATGCTCTAAATCACTATTGATTAGAAAAATGCAAATCAAAACAACTCTGAGGTACCCCATCAAACCTACCATGTTTCCCCGATAATAAGACACTGTCTTATTAAATTTTTTGGACAGAAAAACACCAGAGGGCTTATTTTCAGGGGAGGGCTTATTTTAATGAACATTGACAGCAATTTTAATAAACAGGTAAATGTGAACAAAAAAAATGTACCTTTATTCAATAAGCAAATCACTGGGGAAGAACAGGATGACGCGCTCACTGCTGCAGCTCTGATTGGATGCAGCTTGGAGCGCGGCGTGAGTTTCACGGGGGGGGGGGGGGGGCGGGGGGTACAGAGGGGACCGTAATGTGGCGTGTAGTGCAGGGGATCACCTTCACTACAGTAGCAATCTCAATAGGGCTTATTTTCGGGGGAGGGATTATTTTAGAGGAATCTTACACAGTAAGGGGAGGGCTTATTTTCAGGATAGATCTTATTATCGGGGAAACACGGTATCAGATTGGCTAACATGACAAAACAGGAAAATTATAAATGCTGGGAAAGATGTGGGAAAAATTGGAACTCTAATGCATTATTATTGGAGTTGTGAATTGATACAACCATTTTGTAGAGCAATTTGGAACTATACCCAAAGGCCTATAAAAATATTCATATCCTTTGACCCAGCAATATCACTTTGAGGGCTGTATCCCAAAGAGATAATAAAGACAGGAAAAGGATCCACATATACAAAAATATTTATAGCAGCTCTTTTTGTGGTGGCAAAGACTTAGAACTTGGGGGGATGCCCATCATTTGGGGAATGCCTGAACAAGTTGTGGTATATGAATGTAATGGAATATTATTGTGCTGTAAGAAATTGTGACTTGCTCTTCTCTCTTTTATTTTGTTTTGTTTCTTTTTCCTTTTTATTCATTCCATTGGTTATAATTCTTCTTTACAACTTGACTACTATTTAATGTGAAGATACAAGTAGAACCTATACTGGATTGCATGCCACCATGGGAGGGAAGGGGAGAGGGGAGGGAAGAGAAAATTTGGAACCCCAAAACTTGTGGAACTGAATGTTGTAAACTCATAGTAAATGAATTTTAAAAAGAAAAAGGTAAAAAAAGAAAAGAAAAAGAAATGATGAGCAGGTGGACTTCAGAAAAACCTGGAACGACTTATATGAACTGATGCTGAGTGAGGGGAGCAGAACCAAGAGAACATAGTACACAATCATAGCCACATTGTGTGATGACTAACTTTGATAGACTTGGTTCTTATCAGCAATGCACAGTTCTAAGACAACTCCAAAAGGGTCATGATGGAAAATGCTATCCATATTCAGAGAAAGAATTTTGGAGCCTGAATGCAGATCAAAGCATACTATTTACTTTCTCTTCTTTTTGTTTTGTTTCTTCTTTCTTGTGATTCATTTCGTTGGCTATAATTCTTCTTTAAAACATAATTTATGTGATAATATTTTTAATATGAATATATATGTAGAGCCTATATCAGATTGTACACTGTCTTGGCAAAGGGGTTGGGGGGGGAGAGGAAGAAAATGTAAAACCCCAAAGCTTGTGGAACTGTATGTTCTAAACTAAAAATAAATAATTAAAAATATTTAATATCTCCTCTCTATATTTTTCCAGGAAAAAAAAAAATTTCTCATTAACCTCTACCACTTGGAACCCTATTTGCCTTCAAATTTCAATTCAAATATCATCTTCTAGTTGAAGTCTTTCCTGATCTCCCTAACTACATATCACCTTGCATATTTGTTTGAGTATATACATATGCAAATATGTATATATGAAATCATATATAACCATGTACATATATACACATAAATATTATGTATATACTTATATGTATATGTGTTGTCTCCTCTGAGAGAATACATCTACTGTGAAGGGAGAGATGCTCATTCTGTCATCCCAACAACTTACATAGCCACCATCCTACTTTGACATGTTACCATTTCATGTCTAGACTTTTGCAATATACTCCTAATTGTTTTCCCTGGCTTCCCTTCTACTTTCCTTCACACAGCCTTCACACAGCTAGCTACTAAAGTGATATTCCCAAAGCACAGATTTGACAATGTCACTCCCTTGCTCAAAAATCTCCATTGAATCCTCAGTGGGACTTATCAATAAAGTCTAGTCTCTTTCTATTACCTTTAGAATAAAATACAAACTTTTAAGTTTGATGTTTAAAATCCTTCCCAATCTAGCTCCAACTTACCTTTCTGGGAATATTATACATTTGCCCCCATTTATGCACTTTTTAGGCTAGCCAAATTTGCTTTCTCAATGATCCTCACATACAATATTTCATCTCTTCTCTCCATGCTTTTCCAGGAAAATATTTCCTCCTAATCTCTACCATTCAGAACCCCACTTGCCTTCAAAGTCAGCTCAAATATCACCTATTTGAAGTTCTTCCTGTATTCCCTACTCACTAGTCCTCTATCCCTGAAATCACCTTGCATATGTGAGTGTGTGTATGTATACACACATACATATCATGTAGATATTATATATAGTCTCCCCTGATACCATATAATCACTGCAAGGGAAGAGTCTGTTTCATTTTCTCTTTTTGTATTCCTCATGCCTAGCACATAGTAGGTGCTTACTAATTTTTAAAAAATATTTTTGCTTTTTGGAGGAGGAGGGCAGGGCAGTTGGGATTAAGTGACTTGCCCAAGGTCACATGGCCAGTAAGTAGTAAGTGTCTGAGGCCAGATTTGAACTCAGGTCCTCCTGACTCCAGGGCCAGTGCTCTATTCACTGTGCCACCTAGCCATCCCACTAAATGTTGATTAGCTGAAATTACACAAGA
This sequence comes from Petaurus breviceps papuanus, assembly GCF_028583685.1. Taxonomy (NCBI): domain Eukaryota; kingdom Metazoa; phylum Chordata; class Mammalia; order Diprotodontia; family Petauridae; genus Petaurus; species Petaurus breviceps. The sequence continues at coordinate 22,545,030 of NW_027186540.1, forward strand.
TAAAATTAGGATTTACCTGAGGAAGAACTTCCTAGCAATTAGAGCTAACCCAAAATGGAATATTCAGTGTTGGGAAGTTGTGACCATCATTCTCATATATTATAAGAGAGATTTTTGCTTAGGTATAGGTTGCATTAGAGGTCTCTGAGGTACCTTGAACACTGATATTTTGTAATTCTATTAATGCAATGCTTAGAGTTAAGAGAATTCTGGGACTAAATCGTATCTCTGACATTTAGTAGCTGTGCAACAATGGACAAGACACTTAGCCCGAGTCTCAGGTTTTTTATTTGTAAAATAAGGATAATACAACATATACTACTTACTTCACAGTGTTATTGTGAGATTCAAAAGAGAAAAATATATGCAAAACAAAATAATTGTCAGTTATTCTTACAGATTTTTTTTCCTAATGTGAATTCTGAAATCTATCAGCTATATTGTATACTTTTTAGACAATAAGTGAATTTTTAAATTAATATATCATACTAAACTGAAAAACAAACAGAACAATATGATTGAGGTTTGGGACATTTATTCCTAGAAAGATAAAGATTCAACAGAGAAAATACATTCATTTTATTTTATTCATTCAGCCAAGGTCACTTTTTTATGATCCAAGAGTAATAGGGGATCTGAAGATAATACTCTCATAAAATTTTCTTTGCCAAAAACATTAATTGAAACAAGATGTGAAAAGAGTGTTAAGAGTAGATGAATTAGATGTTTCTCTTGAAAGGCACATTCTTAATACAGATCTATGGGTGGAGATAAACTAACTTCATGCACTATTACTATTCTACCTCCTTGGAATGGAGAATTTCAAGGGCTATCAAAGCCAGAAAACATATCACTTAGCTTAACTAAGCCTTTATGTTTCCTGACTTTAAATTGAGTTTAGCTACACCTCTCAAGATAATTACTTCTTAGTGAATCACAACATTGAGTTTCTTACTGAAACAATGCACTGAGGATACTTTTTCTTACTCTTTCTCCTAAGGTAGAAGAATACCCATGTCAGAAAAGTCAATTCCAAATCAAGTCACATAAACACTAATTCATTCAACAACTTGAACAAAAACATAGACAATTTCCATTTTATTAATGCATGTAAAATATGGTTGTTAAAATGTAAATTAAATTTTATCTTGAATTATGTCTCTCCTGGTAGAAGAACTATTTAATTTTTATTTAAAGCTATTTCTAACAATTTAATAATAGTAATGATAAGAGAATTTTTCTGATGCCTACTTTTTCAACTTATAAAATAAAAAGTAGCAAGGGTCCATGCAATTCCTGTATAACACAGCAGATGGCAGTATTTTTTAAAAAGAAAAAAAGGTCCTCCATTTGCAAATCTTGATTGGATGATTATCTGCAATCAGGCTATTTATATTATATATAGATGTCTCTATACAAAACATTCGTGCTTTTGTTCTTACATTTATTATTTTCTGGGTAAGTGCTAAAAAGCAGTAAGACTTGAATAAAGGAATTGACAGTGTAGCTGAAAGTTGCCAGATTTTAATTTGGAGAATACAGAACGCATTCAGAGCCAAAGTCACAGGGGTAGTCAAGGAGAATTGTGTCCTAATAGTAGTCATCAGCAGTATCTGACTGAGTTTAGACCATTAAATGACCCAAACAAGGTTGAAAAATGGGATAAGATACTGCAATATGGGCTAATCACAAATATACCACCCCCCCACACACACCCACACACACAGCACACACCTGGAATAGAACACGTAAAAGTATTCTCTTTATGGGAAAATGTTCCAGACATACATCTCTGCTTTGGAGCTAAGAAATGCTGTTGATGGAATATTATTCAACATTAGGGGTGAGTTATCTCCCTTCATCAACTATTATTAGAAATACCGGTTCTTCAATCTTGCTGACTCCACCTAGAAGTAATAATTTAAGCATTTGCTTTGGTCACAATATCTTTTCAAAGGACACAAAAGTATCTTTCCTAATTGCAAATAGAGATTCATGTTTCCCAGGAAGGATAAATTCTGGAATTCTGGCCATGAGTTCTGTACCCGCCCCATCAGCACAATGGCCAGAGGAGCAGTGACCTGACCAAGAGTCCCTTACTTCACAATATGGCTAGGGAAATCACTGAAGTTGGGCTACACTGAAGGGAGGAAAAAGAAGGTGGACCTTTCTAAATGAGGTATATGAAAAGATACATACTGTTAAGAGTGGTGGGGCAACTGATAATTTCATTCGGAATCAGTTCATACAATCAAAATCAGGATTTTCTGAGTCTTTTTCCCCCCATTACTTGTGGTCCAACATTTTTTTTTAAGCAATCGGGGTTAAGTAAATTGCTCAAGGTTACATGGCCAGGTGTTTCTGGGTGGGTACTAAGTGTCTCAGACCGGAATTTGATCTCCAGGTCATCCCAACACTGGAGCCGGTGTTCTTACTTGCTGTGCTACTTGGCCACCCCTACAACATATTTTTTTTTTTATTAGTTAATATATCACATTTTTTTTCAGCTATTCCTTGATTGTCTAGGGTCACATAAAGGACTATTCCCCTACCACCTTGGAGTCTAATTCTTTCCTTTTTCCCTTTTGCTCCTAGATTTAGGATCAAGAGGCTTATTTCACTTGTAGCTATTCCCTGTGATTATTCTTCCTCTAATCCCCTATTTCTCTCTATCACCAAGTTTTTCCCTATTAGGTTTGATGTAGTTCTTTACCAAATTCTTTGTGTATGCATATGTGTGTATTTAACCCACCTTTGCTCATTTCAGATAAGAGTAAGGTTCATAGGGTGGCTAGGTGGCTCAGTGAATAGAGCACCAGCACTGGAGTCAGGAGGACCTGAGTTCAAATCTGACCTCAGACACTTAACATAAAAACTAGCCATGTGACCTTGGGCAAGTCACAACCCAATTGCCCTATGTTCCCCCCTCCAAAAAGCAAAAAAAAAAAAAAGAGTAAGGTTCATATAATACTTTTCCTATCCTTTCTTTCTGTTTGCATATTCTTCTTCTCATGCAAATCATTTAAAAGTTAGTAAATTCTTCCCCCTTTCCTCTGCCTTTCTACATTAATGTACTCCTACTCTCTCTTTTCTTTCCCCTTTTCAGACCCTCAAAAGAGAACCAATGCATACCCAGGACCTCTGCTTTTATTTAGCTCCCTCAACATCCCCAGAAAACATTAAAGTTCTGTTAAGAATATTTACTTCAGGGGTGGCCAGATGGCGCAGCAAGTAAGAGTGCTGGCCCCGTTGTCGGGAGACCTGGGATCGGTTCCGGCGTTGGGCGACCCAGGATTGGTTCTGGCCTCAGATACTTCGCACCCACACAAAATAACTGGCCGTGTAACCTTGAGCAAGTTACTTAACTTTAATTGCTTTAAAAAAAAAGAATATTTACTTCTTCCACTTTGGAATATTAGCACTATGTCATCATATAGCCCTTTCTGAATGCTCAAGCAAATTTACCTTTTAAAAACTTTTTCTTGGGGCAGCTAGGTGGCACAGTGAATAGAGCACAGGCCCTGGATCAGGAGAACCTGAGTTCAAATCCAGCCTCAGACTCTTAACACTTACTAGCCATGTGACCTTGGGCAAGTCACTTAACCCCAATTGCCCTGCTTTCTGCCCTCCAAAAAAATAAAGCAAAAAATAAAAATAAAAAAAAATTCTGGCATCATTTGTATTATAAAATTCCTATTCTTATCTAGTTTTTTAATCAGAAATTCTTGAAAGTCTTGAAATTCATTAAATATCCACTTCGTGCTCTGTAGAACCATACTCAGTTTTGCAGGGTCAGTTATTATTATTATTTTGCTTTTTGGAGGGCAATTGGGGTTAAGTGACTTGCCCAAGGTCACACGGCTAGTTTTTGTGTTAAGTGTCTGAGGCTGGATTTGAACTCAGGTCCTCCTGACTCCAGGGCTGGTGCTGTATTCACTGCACCGCCCAGCCTCCACTAGGTCAGTTATTTTTAGTTTAAATTTGTATCTTTTTGCTTTTTGGAATATTTTATTCTAAGATCTCTTCTCATTTATAGGAGATGCAGCCAGGTCTTTGGTTATCTTCATCTTGGTCCCTTGATATTTAAACTATTTCTTTCTGTATGTTTTGAGCATTTATCTTTGCTATACAGTGTTTGGCACATAGGTGTTTAATAAATGCCTGACTGATTTATGTGGGAGTTCTGGATTTTGGCTATGATATTCTTGGGACTTCTCCTTTTGAATTTCTCTCAGAAAGTAATCAGTGGATTCTTTCTATCTTCACTTTGCCCTCTGGCTCTAACAAATATGGGCATTTGTCTTTTACAATTTCTTGAAATATAATGTTCAGGCTTTTGTTATTATTGTTTTCAAAAAGTCCAATTATTTTTTACCCTAGTCCTATTTTCCAGGTCATTTGCTTATATTTATGTGTATATACACACATATGTATATATATTCACATACATACATGTGTGTATAGATAGATAGATATAGATCTATCTACCTATATCTTACATTTTCTCCCTTTTATTAAATTTTATTTTGCTTTGAAAATTTTTTTACTGTCATCTCCAGATCTACTCTAGTTTGCTGGGAGCCCATCTCTTTCCTTCAGAACTTTTTTTTCCCCCAGTTTTTGGCTCTTGCTTCATTTCTTTTAGGTATTCATGTAGTCCTTATGGAAGGTTCATTTTTTCTTCTAAGTCTCTATTTGCAGTTGTTTTAGCATCATTCCTCCATATTGGGGAAGGGGATCTTTAGACTTAACAGTCATTTTATGCTGATTGATGTTTTCTTTGATTTATTCATCTATCTAGTTTTAATTCCTGAACTGAGGTCTTATTCCAGGGCCAGGTTCTGCCTCCTGGTGTGCTTTTGAATGAGATAGTCAAATTCCACTTCTTAAACTAGATCACTTGGGTTCCTGTCTTGATCTCTACCTCCTGGGGTTACCCACTGTATTTCTTCCTCCCTGAATCTTTGAATTTCAGAGTTCTGGTTCTTCAGGACCCTCTCTGGTGTTTCAGGATTGAATGCTAGGGATTGTGCAGTTCCGTGACCTGGACTACCCCAGTATAAGCAGTGATAGTTTTTGCTGCCATTTCCAAGAACATTCATGGCTCCCATTTTTGGAATTTCTGAATACCTTGAAATTTTCTGAATACCCTAATCATTAGTGATTTGGAGCATGGTTGTGAATATTTTACAATTCTTCTTTTGAGAAATCTTTGACCACATATATTGGGAAATGACTATTAGTTATATACCTATGTATATTTATATATGTATATATAATATATCTCAATCTGGTATGAATGCCAAGGTTTTGCCAGAGTAGGAATATGATTTCATAGAATTCTATACCAATCAAAGTATCAAACAGATAATTCATAGAACTTGGTAAAAATAATGAAATTAATTTGGAAAAGCAAAAGATATAGAATGTCAAAGGAAATTATGAAAATAAGTTGGGAAAAATGGATAATAGCACTTCCAGACCTCAAACTATATTATAAAGCAGCAGTCATCAAAGTCATCTGCTATTAGTTTAAAAATAGATAATTATATGGAATAGACAAGTGGGAACCAGAAAAAATGGAACTTAATAGTCCAGTTTTTGATAAAGTGGAAAATGTAAATTATCTAGGAAAAACTCCTTATTTGATAAAAACTGGGAAAATTGGAAAGTAGACTGACAGAAATTAGACTTAGACCATCACTTTATACCGTATTGTACAATATATTCTAACTGGATATGCAACCTTAATATTAATTATCAGACTATAAAAAAAGAAGACAGGCAGATCATATACCTCTCATCGTGATGGGCTGAAGTTATGTTGTTAACTAAATAAGATAAAGATAATCACAAAAAGCAAAATAAATCATTTTGATTACATGAAACTGAAAACCTTTTGCACAAATAAAATCAATATGTGTGGGATAATAAGGGAAGTAGCTGAATGGGCAAAACATCTCTGTCACATTTCTCTGTTAGGGGTCTAGTATTTGAGATATATTACATATAAATATATAACTGACAGCCATTTCCCAAAGTAGTTTCTTACGGTTCCCTCTGCTATTATCCTCTCACTGTTGCTGTCTTTGGCTGCTACAACTATGTTTCTGTTGTCTTCTTTTGTATTCTGGGTGTCCTAATCATGAAGACAGCTGGAGTTTATTTTTGGTGTGTAATTTCTGTCTCAGAGAGGTTTGAAAGGTTGAGGAGATTGGGGAAAAAATCAAGTTCACTATTTAGTTTATCATGCTTACCTGTCCTTTTAAGTTCTAAATCTTTGATCCCATGTTATCCTCTTTACTTTAGACTATAAGGTCAGTAACTTTAATATTTCCCTTGACAGGATCCTGGAATCCCTTGCCTTTAACCTTTTGCTTTTACCTATAGCCATCCACAACCCAGATGCACATATGCACCCATTTTCTGCTTTCTCTAGTACTGCTTTCTCCCAGGTCATATTATAGAACTAGAAAAATATATAACTAATACAGACCTGGTCCATCATAAATTTATGCTTTCTAGCTTCCTTCTATCTCTCACTGCTACCCATCATTCCTTTTCGTTAATCTCTCATTATGTCACTAGCATTAGAAGTTAGTATCATATAGTAGAAAGAGTTCAGGCAGGATTTTGAATCAGAGGACCTAGGTTTATATCTCAGCTTTACTACTTACTATTTACCTTAGGCAATGTAAATAGTAAGTAGTAACTTACTTATAATAACTATATAGTAAGTTACTATAATAGTAACTTACTATTAGCATTAGACAAATCACTTTAACTCTCTGAACTTCAGGCAACAATTGGATTATTGTTGGACAATTGGATTCCATGATTCTTAATTCCTTCAAATTCTAAGTCCATGATCTCATGACCCCATGATCTCCACAGCAGTGATTAGACCCTATAAGCGTCAGGCCTCATTTGAAACTCCAGCCAAGTTTATATATTAGCTACTTCTTTATGTTGGCCCACCATCCCTTGACTCATTTCTTAAAGAGGCTTATTCACCAAGTGGGTGTTACCCCACACAAAGTGAGAATCTGAAAAGACCTTAGCTTTAAAGTTTAGGGTCAGGGTCTCCCATTGTACCCTGGGCCATCTCCAGTCATCCTGATGAATATCTGGTCACTGGACCCAGATGGCTCTGGAGGAGAAAGTGAGGCTGGTGACCTTACACAGCCCTCCATCACTCAAATCAAAGTCAATTGCAAGTCATGTCACCATCTCCCTGATGTCATTGTCCTCTTTGAGAACAAAGGACAAATATAACAACACATGTTGGCCCACCTGTAGACCCTGGGCTGGTCATATCCTGGGACAGACTCATGTGAAGAATGTAAGATATTCCCCAGATAAAAAAAAAATTACCTCAATTGTAAGGTCTTTTCAAGGGTAGTATAACAACTTGACTGGTTCTGGATCCACTACTTTGCTTTAATTCTGGTATTTGTATACTTCCTGATACTCAATCTATGACTATATTTTGATCCTTAAGCTACTATCGACTCTCTGAGCCTACTCTTGTTCTTTTAACTGACTCATTCTCTTTATTCCAAGCCTTTTCTTGGCTCTCATAATGACTTCCTGATCTGTCTCCATGTTCTACTATCCCCCATGGTTCTACCAAACAACTTTTCTTTTTACATTCCTATTCTCTTTCCCCTAGTATTTTACATAGAATATTAAACTATCCAGCATGAGATTCCTTTAGTAGATTCTGTCATAGTATTCTTAAATTGTTTTGCATATGTCTTATCTCTTGACCAAAATAGTAAGCTCTTCTGATTACTTGGTTATTTCTCAATAAATGTTGATTGAATGCCTAATTGTAAGGCAAAATTTCAAGGTAAATATATATCCATATATAAACATATGCACAAATATACATGTATTACATTCACACACAACATTTCTGAGAGTTTTTGGATTGCCATCCTTCTTTGCACACGAAGAAGCAACAGAATACAAGCAAGAATATCAGTAAGTTTGGGTACAGAGTGGAGATTGCAATGGTAATTCAAATGCTAGGATAGTCAATAAGGCAGCAAATGATTACCTATATGTATGGTGGTTTCTATGGACTCCCCTTTCTAGAGCCGTGAATTGGAACTTTCATATTATTCTCCATTCTTCTACCTGTCTTAATGCATAAGAGCATAATATGCTGTGACTGAAATACTTCTGTCCTGAGAATCAGGAAATCTAAGTTCTAGTCTCATTTTTGCCATTTACTTCTCATGTTGCTTCTGTCAAATCACTTAACCTTTCCAGGCCTCAGTTTCCACTAACATTTTATGATAAGAAAAAATCTGTGACACAAAAGTTGTTTGCATGGAAGGACTGGAGCCAGATCATATCATCTCATGAGAACTGACTATTAAATTTTCAATGTCAGCATTATACCTTGGAAATTAGCAAATGCTACAAGTCATCTTGATTTTTTTACTGTCTAGACTTAATAAAGTGATGGAGAAAATGTTCATAATGTAGATTAAACTTAAAAGTATGTCATCGATTATTTTTTGGAGAGTCAGTTTTAATTTCTTTTTACATTTAATTTTTATTTTATTTTTTCCCCAATTACAGGCAAATGAATTTTTTTTAACTCATTGGAGCCCACAAATGACACAAAATACATAGAAGGACTCATAATAATCCATCACCAATCATAATTCTCTTTCCTAGTTGTTAAGTTTACCTCCCTATGTGTCTTAAAGGTCTGAACACTCCAGAAAGGAACTGAATTTTGATTTACTAGTAGTTTAATATCCTGATATTTTACTGAATCCTACTCTCTTGCATAAGGCCCATATCATTCCCCTAAGACTCACAGTCACTTTATGGTTTAATTTTCTGTTGCAAACCAAATACATATTTTGTAACACATGGGTTTCCCACTATCCAGATTACAGCAGGTTGGCAAGATTTATATCCCTTGCTTCTCTGTTGCTGTTGTTCATTTGTTTCCAATGCTTCTGACCCCATTTGGGGTTTCCTTGGCAAAGATACTAGAGTAGTTTGCAATCTCCTTCTCCAGCTCACTTTACAAATGAGGAGCTGAGGCACAGGGTAACACAGCTAGTAAGTACATGAGGCCAGATTTGAACTCATGTCTTCCTGACTCCAGATCCAGCACTCTATCCACTGTACCACCTAGCTTTCTGCTTCTCTGTATCATGGCTTTAGTTCCCATACTATTCTTCTCACTTCAGGGGTTATGTGGGCAATTTTCTCCTCTTTCCAGAAGACATATTACTCAGGACCTCCCCTTATTCTCTAAGGAATTGGATCTCCAAACTTTTGAGTGTGAGGCTACTTGCAACACAACCCCTTATACTGTCACTGATAGAGAAATTCCACTTCTTTGGCTGGAAGTCTAGATTCTAGAATTGTACTGCCTATGAAACTGACCACTTCCCCCTCCACACAGAAGGCTGGATATTGAAAACATTATTTATGAAATCCCTTTGTGGTATACATTCATGATCCATCATTGGCCCCCACAACATACTTTCTAGAAGATAGGCAGAATGAAATATAAATGAAAAAGGAATGGGGAAACTAATGGCTCATATACATAGGCCAATACAAAGGGTTCATTCCTCTCATAAAGATATCTGTTTTCCAAGGGTCTGAGCCATCCAAGATATCATGGGAGTATCCTTAGGCACTGAGAATAAATCAGATGTAGTTTTGTCTCCTGGAAAGGTGCTAAATGTATATGTCTATATTATAAGAAGACACATGAACAAATAAAAGTTAAAAAAAATCTCACTGAACTCACAAAATTGATGGGGGAACATTCCTGATCAGCCCTTTCTATAGCCATTTGCTAGGTCAAGGGTGGGGAACCTGTGGTCTCAAGGCCACATGTGGTCCCCTAGATCCTCAAGTGCGGCCCTTTGACTGAATCCAAACTTCACAGAATAAATCCTTTAATAAAAGGATTTGTTCTGTAAAAATTGGACTCAGTCAAAAGGCCACATCGAAGGGCATCCTTATTGGAAATGCTTCTAGCTTATCCCCATTATATGTAATGCTTGCTAATGGTTTTAGATAGATGCTACTTATCACTTTAAGGAAAACTCTATTGATTCCTATGCTCTCTTGTATTTTAATAGGAATGGGTGTTGTATTTTGTCAAAAACTTTTTCTGCATCTATTGAGATAATCAAATGATTTCTACTAGTTTTGTTATTGATATGGTCAATTACACTGATTGAACCAGCCCTGCATTCCTGGCATAAATCTTACCTGGTCATAGTATATTATCCTCATGATAAGTTGCTATAATCTCTTTACTAAGGGATTTTTTTTTCTTAAGAAGCTCTTTAATGGCGTGTTCAATTTCTTTTTCTAAGATAGGGTTATTTAAGTATTCTATTTCCTCTTCTGTTAATATGGGCAATTTATACTTTTGTAAATATTCATCAGTTTTACTTAGATTGTCAATTTTACTGAAATATAACTTGGCAAAATAACTCCTAATAATTGCTTTAATTTAATGGTTGTGAATTCACCCTTTTTGTTTTTGATACTGATCTTTTGTTCTTTCTTTTTAAAATTAAATTAATCAATGGTTTGTCTATTTTATGTCCCCCTCCCATAAAACCAGCTCCTAATTTCATTTATTAGTTCAATGGTTTTCTTCCAATTTTATTTATCAGTCCTTTGATTTTCAGGATTTCCAGTCTGGTGTTTAATTGGGGATTTTTAATTTGTTTTCTTTTCCTAGTTTTTTTTAGTTGCATGACCAATTCATTGATCTGCTCTTTTTCTGTTTTATTTATATGCATATTTTTAGATACAAATTTTCCCTAACTCCTGCTTTGGCTGCATCCCATAAGTTTTGATATGTTGTCATTCTCCTTAATGAAAGTATTTATTGTTTCTATTATTTGTTCTTTGACTCACTCATTATTTAGGATTATATTATTTAGTTTCCAATTAATATTTTAATCTATTTTTCCATGGCTCTTTACTAAATATTGCATTATGGTCTGAAAAAGGATGCATTTAACATTTCTGCTTTTGTGCATTTGGTTATGAAGTTTCTTTATCCTGATATATGGTCATTTTTTTGAAGATATGATTTACAATTGAGAAAAAAGTATACTCCTTTCTATTCCTATTCAAGTTTTCCAGAGGTCTATCGTATCTAACTTTTCTAAAATTCTGTTCATCTCCTTAGATTCTTTCTTCTTTATTTTATGATTAGATTTATCTAGTTCTGAAAAGGGAAGTTAAGGTCTCCCAATAGTACAGTTTTATTGTCTTTTTTCCTCCTGCAATTCATTTAACTTTTCTTCTAAGAACTGGATGCTATGCCATTTGGTGCATATATATTTAGTATTGACATTACTTTATTGTCTATGGTGCCTTTTGCAAGATGTAATTTCCCCATTTATCTCTTTTAATTAGGTCCATCTGGAGAAATATAAATTAAAGCACTTCTAAGTTTCCACCCCACACTAATCAGATTGACAAAGATGACAAAAAAGGAAAATGACAATTGTTGGAGTGGATATGGGAAAATAGACATATTGGTGAATAATTGATGGGAGCTATGAATTAGTTCAGTTATTCTGGAAAGTAATTTGATACTATGTCCCAAAAGTGACTAAACTGTACATACCCCACATACTAAAGAGATAAGAGAAGGAAAAAAAAGAATTCATATGCACAAAAATATCCATAGGAATTCTTTTAGAAATAACAAAGAATTAGAAACAAGACATTTCCCATTTATTGGAAATGGCTAACAAAATTGTGGTATATTAATGTAATATAATATCATTTTGCCAAAAGAGATTATGAAATTGATGGTTTCAGAGAAATCTGAGGAGGCCTCCATGAATTGATACAGAACAAAGTGAGCAGAACACTATAACAACATTATAAAGAAAAATGGAAACATTTGAGAATTCTGTTGATTGCAAAAACACATCATTATTCTAGAGGAATGAAGAAGCATGATATCAGCAAGTTGATGGAGAAGTGATAAGCTCAAGATACTGAATAAAGTATACATTTTTTAACATATCCAATATGGGAATTTACTTTGCTTGATTGCATATTTGTTACAAGAGTCTTTTGTTTAAATTGCTTAGAGGGGAGTAGGGAGAAAGAAAACAGATGTTTGTTAATTGAAAAAAAATAATTTAATTTTAAAAAAGAATCCTTCCCAGTCTATTTCAGTTATAACTTCCTGTCAGTCCAGTATTTTATGGTCTGTCATATATTGTGGTGCTGTGTGAAGAAACCTGAAATATCCATCACTTTATTTACACAATCCTAGAGAAGGCTGATTTGTTCAATCAAAACTTATGGTCAGAAACAACTGTAGCACATAGCATAATGATGTATGAGTTAGATTCCCTATCCAAATACCAATCCTAGTATACAGCCAAGGAAAATCCCAATATGTATGAAAGCCACTTTCTCTTTAAAAAAAAATGAATCGATCACTGAAATTGATCCAATCCATGCAAAAAAAATGGTAGTATTTCATCTGGAAAAATCAATCTTGAACCTTCAACATGGCTGCCCACAGAGGCAGTAAATTAGTAAGGTTGACAATAGAGGAAGTGGCATTACTTTGTTACTTGGATGATTTACTATTTGTAAAACCAGAAGAAATAAGGACATATAAAGGATTAGTATAGATTTTCAAAGATCTAGCTAAAGAACCATGAGTATTACCTATAATATATAAGACAGAAGGCCCAGCAGTTTAAAATACCCTTAATGCTGCTGATGTCACAAGTCAGGGCTAACATCTACTTTATATTTAATCATATTTGATCATATTTCTATTGTATCATCTATTACATTTGGGGAGCTACAATTTGGCTCATGATATTTCTGAATCCACCTAATGAGTCATATATATTAAATTTCTACTATGATAATGTCAGATTTAGTTATGGAGGTGGAGTGACTTCCTCAGCAAGGACACACACAGCAAGTTGATGTTAGGATCAGGGTCAATAATTGAACAAAAGTCTGCTCATACTTAACCTTTTGCCCTACTCACTAAACCTGGTTATTTAAAATTTTTTTCATCAAATGTACACAGTCCCCAGCTACTGCAGTTGCTTATCCAAAGCATCCTTGCTAGTTATTAAAGGGCCAGGGAGTTGGGCAAATATTTTTTTCCTTAGAAGACATGATACTCTGGAGATTTTTTTCCTCTTTTCTGGTCTCAAAACTTGGGGTTTTTGATATTTTCATCATTGGGGGGGGGGAAATCACTCATTTTGAAGTTGGGCCTTTCTTGGAGGGAGAAAGGTATTTCATGCCTGGACAATTTCCCCTTCATTTACTTGTAAATTGCTATTGAATTCTCCAGTAAAAGTGAAATAAAGAAAAAGGTGTCAAAATCCAGTAAATAATCATATGTTTCCAATTATCAGGTTAAGAGTTTTGTTGGGAAGAATGAGATAATTACTGAATACACTTCAGCTGTTGTGGACCAGCTGACCTCTCCTGTATATTTTTTTTCCCTTCTTTTCTCTATCCTTCTTTCCCACTTATCCCCACATAAAAAAGATAGGTAATGCAAACTTATTTTTTAAATATCATCTTTCTTCTTCATTCAAAACCCAATTTTCCACAAGCAGGAATAGAATAGTGGAAAACAGCATTGCAGTGAAAATGAAGAAACCTAAATTTTACTCCTAGCTCTCAATCAATCATCAAGAATTTATTAAGCATTTATAATTTTCTGGAACCATGCTAAGTGTTGGAGATACAAGGAAAAAGAGTAAAAATAGTCATTGTTCTAAAGGAGTTTACATTGTAGTGGGAAAGCAAGACAAACACAAATTGGTACATTATAAGACAGGAAGGTGACCTTAGAGATGAAGGCACCACCAGCCTGATTAGACATGTGAGGTGAGCAAGTGTGAGCAGCTGACGTTGTTGGGAACCTGAGTGCCTGGAAGGATGATGATGCCCTAGCCAGTAATAGAGAAGTTTGGAAAGGAGGTAGGTTGGAAGGGAAAGACAAGTTCTTTTCTGGACATATTGAATTTGAAGTCCCTATAAGATATTCAGTTCATAATGTCCAGTAGGAAGTTATGATGCTGAACTGAATTCAGGAGAAAAACCAGATCTATGTATATACATCCAGGAGTCATCAGCAAAAAGATGATAGTTGGACCTAACAAAATTAATGAGATCACTAAATGAGAGAGTATAGAGAGAAAAGAGAAATGGATCTAGGACAGAGCTTTTGGGGGGCACCCACACTTAGTGTGTTAGAGAAGGATGAAATTACAGCAAAGGAGACTGAGGAATAGTGAGACAGCTAAGAGGAAAACCAAAGGGAAGTGTCACAAAACCCCAAAAAGATAAGGGTAGCCAGGAGAAGAAGTTAGTTGACAATGTCAAATTCCTCAGAGAGGTCAAGAAGGATGAAGATTGAGAAAAAGCCATTAGATTTGACAATTAAGATATAATTGGCAATTTTAGAGAGAGTGGTTTCTGTCAAATGATGTAGTCAAAGTCAAAAAGCAGAGACTTTAGTGATATTGAGGACAATACTGAGTTTTTTTTTAAATGGATGGCTAAAAGAATCATGGTACCCTTGAAAGAAGTAGGGATGTTCAGAAGAGGAATGGGTTTAGGATGAAAAGATAATGACATCTGCTTGGGGTATGTTGAATTTCAGAAACTTACAGTCATCTAGTTCAAAATGTCCATTTGTCTTTTTCTTTCTTCATATTGTAGGACAAATAGAAACCTCATACCATACTACCTCAACCCAACCTCCTAAAACCATAGTCCTTTAACATCTTTGGGATTGTCTACAGGGTCTCCTGTTCTAAAAACATGAAAGAACTAGTCTAATGACCCTTTCAGCTTGAGAATTGCATGTTTCCATCTTGTAAGTGAGAGGATGGAGTCACTCCTCTTAAAGTCTACTATGTGGGTCACTCTCCCTAGCTCTGTGACCAGTCCTCTGACATGGCCACCCCATTATGAGCTAAGCCTAAATTTTGCTTAGTCTACCAGGTTGAAGGTTTTTTCATTTGTTTGCTTAAAATGCAATAGCTACTTGTAAACCATAAAATTCAATTAAAATCAATTGAATAATTGATGTTTAAAAACACATAATACAGTAATAAAAAAAGAATATAAAACTATACTTCTCTTCTGCAGTCAGGAACTCAAAGAAACACCTTCATGCAATTCAAGTTTAAGAAAATATTTTCCACAACCTGCCCCCATACTCAGGCCAGTCCTTTTGTAAAACAAGTCACAGGCTTAGAAAGCACAAAGTACAGCTGAACCAAGGGGCAGGAGAGAAGTAAGCTATGGACACAATAGCTGCAACAACCTGCCCAAGTTCCTACTATACATTCCTTCCTCTCACACACTTATACAGGAACTAAAGGATCTGCCAGGTACCTCTGATTGAACTTGCTTTTCAGCAGGAAGACCAAAGAATGAACCAGTCATCATGCATTCTTCATGGGAAGGAACCATCCAGCAGATGGGGAGGTACAGTGTGTCTTTTCCGATTGCAGTGATAATGCAAGTTAAAGGGTATAGGTGAACTAGCTGTTGTGTAGAAATGCAGATGCCTTTAATGACTTGCTGTAATTCCTTAATTGATGAATCCCATGGAAGTTACTGCACCTTCTGAGGCAATAAATTACACATAGGTTGGTAGCTTAAACTTCACCCATGCCTCTGAAAGCCTAAATGATTTGGTAAAAAAATCCAAATTTTCTTCCAAGAGTAACTAGGATGCTGAGAAAAAGACAATAGCAGGAACCACCTGGTGGGTGGCAATCAGCAGATAGTTATACATTTTAAATAAAGGCAGTTCATGAGGCAGGGAGCCACAGTTCAAGTTCTCTAAAGAGCAGCTTTCCAAATGGCAAATTATACTGGTATCCAAAGTGGAAAGGATTTCCAGTTACAAAATCAATATTTTCAGTCACTCACATGTTCACAAGGTGCTAACATCATCAGAACAGGTTCAATTATGAAAGGCGTTTGTTTATATCTTACTTAAACTTACCGATGAGCTAAATTGGAAGCTGTTCATGGCGACTTTCATTTGAGAAAATGTCATTCCAAGAGAAGTGTATGATCATCTGTGAATGTGGTTCTCACTTGATTTTTAAATCATCTGTTGGTCTCCATGTGAATCTGAATCTGGAGGCCAGACAAAAGAGGAAAGATCTTAAAAGGGAGAATATTCAAATCTAGAGTAACATCACAGATGATGGTGGAAGGATATTGTGGACAATTTAAAATTCCCACTGGCAAAGAGATCAATATTTTCACTACTTGAGAGGATTAATAAAAGGAAAAAGAAAACATATTCAGCAATAGCTGGACATTTGCCTTTAATTGTAACAACCCAATTGCATAATGAAGAGCTGTTACATCCCTTTAAGATTTACATAACACTTAGTATGATTTGTTTACAAAGAGCTTCTTTGATGTACTTTTTGAAACAGTTCACTTAAGTCATGTAAGTTCTTTATCTGGATACAGTATTTCATTAGAATTCCAATTTGGGGCCAGAAAAGAATGCAGATATTCTTAGTATTTTTGCTTTGGGTATAGAGGAAATGCAGGATTCCTGACCTCTCTTTACTCAGAGCAATTTTAGATTGTTATCTTGAGTCATATTGCTCCTTCACAATGAGAAAGTCATGTGTTTATACCTGGACCTGTTTTCCTCAGAACACACTCATTGACCTGGTACCCCACAAGTTGCCCAAACTTTTCATGATAGGGGCAGGGGTAAAAATGGTAGCTGTTGAGTTAAGCCTATCATGGAATATAGGGCATTCCTAATTCCCAGAGTTTCTTTCCCTAAAAGCATTCTTCTGCTTCTTCCTGCCAATGGTGTAGCAAGATAATTTGCTCAGAATATTAAGCAGAAACATGGAGATGCTATCCATACATAGGGGAACGTGGCACAGTGGATAGAGTGCTGGGTTTGGAGTCAAGAAATACATGGTTTTAAAAATTTCATCTGCTTTTATTTTATTCTGGGCAGAATGTTATCATTCAAAGAACAGTGGATTTAGAATCTAGGGACTTCATTTGAAACATGATTCTTCCACTTTTGAACCTATGTGACTTTGGAAAAGTCATTTAGTATTTCTGTGACTTAATTTCCTCATCTGTAAAATGAAACATCCCTTCCTCTTTTAAATCTGTTTCTAAGTTATTTAACCCCCATGTAGCTAAAGCAACTCCCTAGAACCCATCTATTAAATCATAAATGGGTTGTCAGAAGACATTCCCATACCAGCAGTTCCCCATACTTAGATAACAGATACTTTATATTCCAGTACTGAATGGAAACAATTTGAACCTATCCAGAGAAGAGAGTAAGAAAGGACAAGAAAGGTGATCAAGTATAAGAACTGTTAAGAATATTCTCTCTGGTTATAATGAACTCTATCTAAAACTCCCTTTCCTCAGGGGTGGCCACTTCCTTAAGCATCTGAACCCCTTGTTGTGCCAAGATTGGATCATATATGATCAGCAATTCAAATAAAGCTACTCATCATTATAATAAAAAAACATTTGGTACACTGCCAGATAGCTGTGCACATCCTTGTATCCATCTAGAATGTTCTTGTTCATTTCTTTTTGAAAAAATAATGCATTGGTCAGAATTAGAAAAGTGATCTTCCAACTAGGAATGTACTGAAAATCTTCACAGCCCCCTGCACACATATTTTGGAGTCACCCCCTGCCTCCATCATGCATCAAGTCTTATTCCTAAAAGTCCCCTAGAAATTTATTCTTATATTATTTTTTTCTCCTTCTCTCCTGTTTCAACTATATTTCAGCCTTACTCATTGGTCTACAGTGAACTGAAGATGAGACACCCAGCCAAAACCACAGGCCACTATTTGCAACCACTCTTGAATTATTTGTGTTGCTTTATTCCCCTCTTCTTTTCTAATTGCATCTTTTGCTTTCTGTATAGTTTCCAGCCAAATCCACTTACTTGTTAGTCCCCAAACTCCAATCTTGCCTCAGGCTCTTTGCATAGTCATAACACAAGTGTTGCATGCACTTCCTCTTCATATCTTAGAATTCATAATAGTCATCAAGGTTTAATTCACATACCACTCCCCACAGAAAGACTTTCTTGATTTCCTAGTTTCTAGCACTCTTGTCTATCACAAATTATATTTTCTTATCTGGATAAATGCTAAATCTAACCTCCCTTTCCCAGTAGAACAGAATTTCCTTCAATTCAATGCAGTTAGCATTTACTAAGTGGTTACAAAAATGAAAAGTATCTGAGTTTAGGAATCATATCCCTGCTACCTAGGACTCTGCCTTGAATATATTAGGAACTTAACAAATACTTGTTGGATTACACTGAAGTTATTTTATTCTTCATAAGAAACTTTTAAAAAAAACTATGGGGAGAATACAGTAAGAATGGTGAAAATATAATGAGAATACTAGAAATCTAATGCCTAGCATGGTGCTCTAAAGAGATCAAATTTTTAATGCATATTTGTTGAATGGAAAAGTAAGGAAGCAAATGATATGCTATCAAGATTAGAAACATAGTCTTGATAACATACAGCTTGCTTATAGTTTGTAAGTATACATATACTTGCTTACAAGCAAGTATATTATACTTTCTTATACTTATATCTTAAGTAAAAATAACAAGCATAATAATAAAGAATTACCTGCTTAACAAAAGTCAATATTTTAAAAATCTGAAATTTAACAAACAGCCAAATTAGGAGATTCTTTTCATTATAAAATTATATTTGCATAATACATGATTTAATCAGAGTTTCTTTAAAGGGCAAGCTTCCCTTGCATATAAACATATGTGTGTAAATATATTATATATGATGCAAATATTTATTGTAAAAAATAAATTTATTATATGGACCATACACACATATATACAATATACTGCATATAACAAATTCTGTTTTTCAAAATGACCACTGTGAATTGTTAAACATCTTTTACTATGTGAAATTCCATCCATGAAATGCATCTGTAGTCTTTCAGAAAAGACAGAGTCAACTAAAAGGAGAAGCTCTTATGATGATGCTGGCTGAAAGAGGTCTGGTGGGGGCAGGGGAAGTCAGGCTTTTTAAGCTTTCTAGACAGCCCTCAAATTATACCACTGAGGCTGCTTCCTGCTCTGCCAATATTTATGGTAGGTTCCAGCACAATACAAGTATAGTTAGATTTTTTCAGCACTCTTTTTTAAGCATTCAATGGATGTCCATTAAGGGCTATTGTCAAGGCAAACATAAGATAGACAGCCCTTACCTTCAAGGAGTTTATAGACTGGTGGGTTATTCCATAGTCTACCACTTAGCATGGTGCTGAGCCCATTGGGTATTCAGTAAATACTTGTTTTTTTGACTGACTTGCTGAATGAAGAACTCAAACCCCTATAAAATAAAAATAATAGAATGCACAATACATGTTTTACTTTCTGGAAAGCTACTAAGCCGTAGACTTTTTTTGTTATTATTAAATACATATCTAAAAATATTTTACCCAGCATTAATTATCATGGTTTAATATTTATGTGGATCATTTCACCTAAATAGACTCCAAAATACTTTATAAACAGATTTATAATCTATATAGTGTGTTCAAGTCAATTAAAGTAAAATTCAATTAAAATGCAACCACCTCTGAAGTAGGGCACAGCAGATGTTTAACAGCTCACAGCAACACCTCACAGCAGTGTAACTTCAGTAGCAGCTTATGATGGAAAATGAAGAATTCCATTTCCTATTTAAGCTACAGGGGCAATGGAGAGAAGCAGAATGTAATTACCCAAATTAGAAATTTGCTGTGACACCAAGGTTACCAGCCCTACTATTCACAGAAGCGCCAAGGGATATTTATTGATCACACACAGACAAGAGCACTGCTTTATATCTCTTCTGAAGGACAGCACCCTCAGGCACATGGCCTCCAAATACTTCAGAGCTGACAATTCATGATGAAACCAGAATTGTTCACCAGCCTTCAAAAAGACAGCCCCCGAGACTCTCTGGGGGTTCATGACCACCATTCTATTTCCAGTATGAAATAAAATGAATGCAGCATTGTTTTACTATTATTGTTGAATGCTGCAGTGTTATTACACTTTCCTACCTATTGTAGTCGGCAGTTTTGACTGAATTACCAAGGCTCCAGAGATATAGTATGGTATAGTTGAAAGAGCAGTGAATTTAGAGACAGAAAACTTGAGTTCAAATCCTTGCCTTGTTTTGTATCTTATTTGATCCTCACCACAAGCTTGGGAGGTAAGTACCATTATTCCCATTTTACAGATGAGGAAACTGAAAGTTAAGTGGAAAGGAAGGAAAGGAAGGAAGTAATTTATTAAACACCTATTATATGCTAGGAAAAGTTTTCTCAGTCATCATGCTGATATGGACAGAATGCCAATCAGGATGATCAGGTCTGATCTCTTTGCTCCTGTCTCCACTGACACCCATATCTCCACTGTCTTTACCAGACTTTCACAAAAATACCTTATAGCACCTCTTATATCTCCCATGTTATGAAGCCTTTTTATCCAATCAGAGTATGCACTAGATTATGTGAGTATATGGCAATGTCACATACAATCTACTAGGAAATGTAGTCCACAGTTTTCCCTAATGAGAAATGGAGCTCATGAATATGTCTAAAATTAATCAATCAAAAAGAATTAACTAACCACTATGTACCTTGCACTATGATAGGGATGTAAGTACAAAGAATGAAACACTCATCTGTGGCCCCCAACCCTCATCCCAGTGAGTTTACTTTCATCAGGAAGACAAGAAATGCATGTAAAAATACACACATCATAAATATAAGTCGATAAGACACACTTATCTTTCAGTGTACACAGCAGCCAGGTGGCACAGTGGCTAGAGTACTGGATCTGGAGTCAGGAAGACTAATCTTCTTGAGTTCAAATCTGGCCTCGGACATTTATTAGCTATGTAACCCTGGGCAAGTCATTTAACCTTGTTTGCCTCAGCCCCTCATCTATAAAAAGAGTTGGAGAAGGGAATAGCAAACCACTCTATTATCTTTGCCAAGAAAACCCCAAATGGGGTCACAAAGAATCAGCATAACTGAAACAAATGAAAGCAACATATTTGTGTTTGTCTATGAATGTATGTGTTTTGCATATATATGTATATACACATATACATGTATTTGCTATTGTTCAGTCATTTCAGTCATATCCTTCTCTTCATGACCCCATTTGGGGATTTCTGGGCAAAGATACTGGAGTGGTTTGCCATTTTCTTTTTTAACTGATTTTACAGATGAGGAACTGAGGTAAGCAAGGTTAAGTGACTTGCCCAGGGTCATATAGCTAGTAAGAGTCTGAGAGATTTGAACTCAGGAAGATGAGTCTTCCTAACTTCAAGTTTGGACACTCTATCCACTGTGCAACCTGGCTACCCCTGTATATGTGTATTATGAATCTACATGTATGTATGTGTGAATCTACATGCCTATATGTGTATTGCATATACATGCATATTTGTGTGTACCAAATGGAGCAGAGCTCGCCATATGCACATGCATACATGCAAAGTAGTTAAATACAAGCAGTTCAGGAAGAGAGGGTACTAACAATTGGTAAGACCAGGTGTCTTTGTACCAGCTATTCTCTATCTAGGCTTGGCATTCACTCCATCCTTTCCTCTGCTGCAGAGACTGTCAATTCCTTTAGTTTCTTGCAGGCAACATCTGCAAGCAACCATATTTGGTGTTACCAAATTGTCACATGGTCATATCTGTATCTAAGAAAAATGACTCCAGTGGTAGTATGAGGATGGATTGGTCTGGTGAAAGATTTGAGGCAGGGAGGATATTATAATAATTTAGGAAAGAGGTAAGCACCTGATGGGTAATAGCTGTATGAAAGAAGAGAAGGGATTGGGCACAAGAGATGATATGAAGGTACATGGCAAGATTCATTAAATGTGGAGTGAGAGAGAGCAAAGTGTCTAGAATAATGCTGAGATTATGAAGCTGAGGTGCTGGAAGCATCATGGCCCCTTCAACAGAAACAGGAAAGTCTGGAAGAGAGGAAAATTTAAGGGGAAAGAAAATGAGTTCAGTTTTAAACTTGTTGAGTTTACCACATCTCTGGGATATACAGGTTGAAATGCCCAGTATTCAAAGATATGAAAACAAAGGTACAAAAGTTATTCAATAAATTAATGATAAATCCAGAAAATGAGCATTTAGAAATTGTTTTGGGTTTTTTTTCTGGTCTGGAATATTCTAAATAAATCAGATTTTGATATTGGATTCCATTTTCTAAAGCATTTCCAGGAAAAAAAAATACAGTGATGCCAAGTAGCCATCTCATATCTATAAAACAACATCTTTGCCTTCAAGGTCCTGAATACATTTAGGAAGATAAAAATATGAAGCATCATAGAATTTTGGAAAGAACCTTGGACATGATGTAATCCTAATTCCTTGCCACTTCCTTTTGTATGTAAGCCTATAGAGTCCCAGAAAAGTGTCACAAAGCAGGTCATAAGGTCACAAAATAGAACTGATACTGGAACACTGGTCTCTTGACTTCTAGTTAAATGTTCTTTCCCATTCTAGCATAAAATATTTTCCATAATTAAATAAAGTTACATAAAGCAACATCCAATTAAGTCTCCTTGAAGGTTTATAACAGGGAAGGTAAATTAAAATCAATCTATAGGACCAATAGATTAAACAGAAAATAGAGCAATATGGTGGAAAAATGAATAGGATTTGAGGAGAAGTAATATTCTTTTTTCCCAGTATTATTTTAAATAAATTTATTTTTTTTTAAATTTTTAACCTTCATCTCCGCAAGATATTGAGTTGCACTTTTTTCTCTTCCTGTCTTTCCCCTATCTCCCACCCCACAACAGCCAGCCTACTGATTACCCCTTCCCCCAATTTGTTCCCTCATATCCTCCCCCTTAATCCCCTAACTTTCTAGTAGGGCAAGATGGGTCTCTATACCCCAGTACCTACATATCCTATTTCCCAGCTGCATATAAATAACATTTTTTAAACATTTGTTTTTAAAACTTTGAATTCCAGATTCATTCCCTGCTTTCCTTGTCATCCACCCTTACTGGGAAAATAAGCAATTCAATATAGGTTGTACATGTGTAGCTATGCAAAACATTTCCATAGTAGATATATTGAAAAAACACTGACTATATTTCCCTCCCTCCTATCTCACCTCCCACTTGTTCTGTTCTCTACTTTGATCCTGTCCCTTTTCAAAAGTGGGTGCTTCCAGCTTCCCTCCCCCCCAGCCTGCCTTCACTTCCATCATCCCCCTTCTCATCCCCTTCCTCACTACTCTCCTGTAGGTTGAGATACCATATTTAGTGTATATGTCATTCCCTCCCTAAGCCAAATTCAGTGAGAATAAGGTTGACCCATTCCTTTTTGCCTTCCTGTTCTTCCCCTCCATTGTAACCATCTTCCCTTGCCTCTTCTATATGAGATAGTTTACCCCAATCTGTCTCTCCCCATCTCCTCTCATTATATTCCTCTCTCACCTCTTAATTTCACCTTTTAAGTATTATCCCTTTCCATTAAACTGGTCCTGTGCCTTCTATCTATGTATACCTGTACACATATATACACACATTCACATATGTAATATGTGAATATTACATATCCATATGCCCATATACCCTCCTATATAGACATGTGTGTGTGTGTGTGTGTGTGTGTGTGTGTGTATATATATATATATATGTATGCACATTTCTTTTCCCTCCAATTATTTGCATACTGAGAAAAGTTT
The DNA here is from genome assembly GCF_028583685.1 of Petaurus breviceps papuanus. Taxonomy (NCBI): domain Eukaryota; kingdom Metazoa; phylum Chordata; class Mammalia; order Diprotodontia; family Petauridae; genus Petaurus; species Petaurus breviceps. The sequence goes on from NW_027186540.1 coordinate 22,568,854, forward strand.
CCCAAGTTACAATTATCATTTTTCCATGTAAGAATGTAAATAGTTTAACTTTGCTAAGTTCCTTATGATTTCTTTTGCCTGTTTACCTTCTCATGCTTCTCTTGCTTCTTGTATCTGAATGTCAAATTTTCTATTCAACTCTGGGTTTTTCATAAAGAATGCTTGAAAGTTTTCTATTCCACTGAATGACATTATTTTCCCCTGAAACATGATACTCAGTTTTGCTGGGTATGTGATTCTTGGTTTTAATCCCACCTCCTTTGACCTCCAGAATATCATGGTCCAAACCCTTTGATCCCTCAGTGTAGAAGCTGCCAGATCCTGGGTTATCCTGATTGTGTTTCCACAATATTCAGATTGTTTCTTCCTGGCTGCTTGTAATATTTTCTCCCTGATCTGGGAACTCTGGAACCTGGCTACAATATTCCTAGGAGTTTTCTTTTGGGGGATCTTTTTCAGGAGGTGATCAGTGGATCCTTTCAACCTCTATTTTGCCCTCTGGTTCTAAAACATCAGGGTAATTTTCCTTGAGAATTTCTTGAAGGATGATTTCTGGATTCTTTTTTTGATCATAGCTTTCAGGTAGTCCAATAATTTTAAAATTCTCTCTCCTGCATCTATTTTCCAGGTCAGTGGTTTTTCCAGTGAGATATTTCATATTGCCTTCTATTTTTTCATTTGTTTGGATGTTTAATAGTATCTTGATTTCTCATATAGTCACCAGTTCCATTTGTTCCAATCTCATTCTGAAGGCATGATTCTCTTCAGTGAGCTTTTGAGATTCTTTTTCCATATGGCAAATTTGGCTTTTTAAGGCATTCTTCTCTTCATTGCCTTTTTGAGCCTCTTTTGCCATTTGAGTTAGTCTATTTTTAAGGTATTGTTTTCTTCAGTCAGGTTGTTGACTCTCATTTCATAATTTTCTTACATCATTCTCATTTATCTTCCCAATTTTTCCTCCACTTCTCTTATTTGGTTTTCAAATCCTTCTTAAGCTCCTCTATGACCTGTAACCAGCTCATATTTTTCTTGGAAGCTTTTGGTGCAGGAGTTCTGACTTTGCTGTCTTCCTTCTGTCCCATGCTTTGATCCTTTTTGTCCCTAAAATAGGAATGTAAAATTGGATTGCTCTGCTTGCCTTGCTTCCTTTGCCTGCTCATGTTGCCACTTAATTACTTGACTTTTGAGCTTTTTGACACAGTCGGACTCTGCTCCCAGACAGGGGAGCTTTGTCCCAATTGCTGGGATTTTCTCAGCTGCAGAAGGTATTAGTTGGGTGCCTTCTCTGCAGCTTCCACATGCTCTGTCAAGTTGGTTACACACCCCAGGACCTCCACCCTAGACCACAATCCAGATCCAAGCAGGTTAAAGCAAGAGTGATTACCCTTGAGACTGGTGGCTTGGTCCCCCTACAATCTGCAGGCCGGGAGCTGAAGCTGCTATGTGATTGCAGCTGCACAGCCTTGGTGCCTCAGTGGCTTCTCCCTCCAGGGGATAAAGGCCGGATTGCACTCCCAAACTACTGGATCCCAAAATCCACACTGCATTGATCTCTCACTTTGTCCTTAGCCTCTGTGGATTGATAATTCTGGAAACCACCACAAATGCTGGTGATCTGAAGTCCCTCCAGCCAAGGCTGGTCAGGCCCACCCTGGGGCTAACACCTTGGGCTTGTGCGGGGCTGGAGTCAGCTCCCAAAGCACTGTGCTGGCCCCTTGCTTCTGGCCTACCAGGCTGTCCTCAGTGGGAGATTAGCTTCTCTGTGTCATTTTGTGGGTTCTGTAGCTCCAAAGTTTGTTCAGAGTCACCTTTTACATGAATTGGATGTGGTCAAAGTAATATTCTTATAAGGTTATTTTACAATAAACCACATATGTAGTTACTTGTACATTTTTTGGGGGAGGAAATACAATAGAGAATAGGAAGTGGAAAAGAAGGAGAGACAGAGTTGGGGGATCAAAAGGAAGAATAATATGTTTGGGGATTGTGATATAATTATAGCATACTCATTCCCACAGGAATCATTGGGTTTTAGAGACAAAGGAAGAATTTCCATCCCAGTCCATTTGGATCTACTACCCTAAAAGGGACCCTCAATTTAGGAGAACAAAAATAATTTCACAAAGATTCTTGCAGCCCTTTTGCTGGCATAATGCTCTATAGACACATACTGGTTCCTATAACTTATTTGGCTTTAGCATCTATTCAAAACTACTGCCCACAAGCTCCCATTTTTTTTTTTTTTACTGCATCTCACCCTCACAAAATATTCTGAATCAGCAGTTATCATAGACATCATATTAAAGCAAAATTATATATTCAAAGTAGTTAAGGAATTCAAATAAGTACTCTTTGGCCTATTTCCCCCAACTACTTCCTCTCATGAGTCATGAGAGGAACTAGTTCAAGTCCACTAGATTATACTCCTTATGTTGGGTTGTCAGCTGATTCCTGTAAGCAAGGAGAGGAAATGGTTATTATGACCTTTCCCATTGGGTGAAAACTGAAGCTTCACTGTCTAGGAGGCACTTTCTCTAAATATGGGAATAGCAAAGTTTCAAGGTCAGGGTTGTAACTAAGAAGTCTTATGCTTGGGGCAAATTCAGTTAATTGGGGTTGAGTGCAGCAGAGTACAGTCCCTCCAGTTACATATAGTGATGTTGGCATATGAATTCCAACACCCAGAATTCAGTTTGTGCCCTTGGAGCATGGCTGATGTTCTTCCATCTCCCAATCCCCAGTAGGAGGAGGTGCGTGGTAGGCCATAGAGGTGGCAGGCAGAGGAATACAGTCATGGGGGAAGGCAGGTCATGGCAAACTCACGGGGCTGTATTTTTGTCCCTTATACTTTTTTTGTTTTTCCTGCTACCTAGAAACTGCTGATTTTCTTAAACTATTTTTTCACAGTAATTTTAGACACCAACAATTTCAGATTCTGTAGCTACTAATTTTATTTTATTTTTCTATTAATGCTAATCCTTATAGCTAGCTTCCTTACACACATCTATCTTTTCCCAACTTCACTCTCTTAGTTTTTACATCTTAAAAGAACTAGCTCACTTGAATAAAGATGAAATATGGGTTTTCTTCTACAAGCCAGAATAAACATCATTTTCTTTTTTAGTTGTACTCTATGGTCAGCTTGGCTTTGTGGATGAAGAATAGAGGCAGAACAAGGAGTTTGTATATTTTAGGCAAAGTTTGAAACTTGTGCCTCTTGTGGGTGGGTGGCTAAGTGGATAGAGCACTAGATCTGGAATCAAGGAGATGACCTCAAATTAGATTTCAGATACTAGCTGCATCACCCTAGGCAAATCACTGAACTTCTGCTTGCCTCAGTTTACTCATCTGGAAAATGGTGCTAATAACAGAATCTATTCCCTGGTATTGTAAGGCTAAAATGAGACAATATGTGTAAAGCACTTTACAAATCATAAGGTAGTAAATAAATGCTAGTTATTATTATTATTACTATTAAATAACTTGACTTCTCACAAAATAAAGATCCTCATGATATAGAGATTAGAATTTTCTGTCATTGATGTGTGTATATTTATTTTTTAAAATTCATATTTTAAAAACATCTCTTTTGTACTAATGATTGTTTGTTGCTCATTTGGATACTGCCTACCTTACCTATCCCAAGTCCTAGCTATGATGAACAGTAAATTATCATAAATTCAGACATGACCAAAATGTAGGGAAAAAAAATCACTCAACCTCCTTGGAATCTTTTATATACACCAAATGGTCAACCACCTGTGAGTCTATTTTCTTGTAGACTTTTGAGTAAAAAAAAATAAAATTTGGTTAAACAAATGTCCAACTGATCCTTTTAAGAATTTATAAAATGACAACAACAAAAGCACAAGTAGCCAGAATGTGCCAAGTTGACAAGGCTCAGGTACAGGGGTAGTCTTGAGGAATTCTTTCTGTAGTAGATCAGACAGTGTCAGTAATTACATTTTAGGAGAATGACTGTAATTTACTGGTTAAGACAGAAACAGGAAAGAATTGAACAGAGATCTTATTAGTAAACATTATAAACTGAGCTGAGGAAGCCTGCCCAAAGTAAGTCATATTTCAGGATATATCTGAATAGTAGGAAGTTTTGCTGAATTTGGGTAAATTCTAGGGATATTACATGTGGCCATTTATCAGTGACTTGGAAATTTAAGTTTAAAGATTCAAATACTGCACAATTCCATTGAAACATGAAATTTTAAAACTGGAAGAGATTTGAAAGATCATAATACCACTGAAAGTAAGATAATGGACTTCAATAACTATCTAGTATAACTGCTATATGTAAAAAAAAATTCCCTATAATATACATGTGGTTGTCCATACTCTGCTCGAAGACTTCCAAGGAATTTTATTAGGTGCTTACTAAGTGCCAGGCACATTCCATTTCATTTCTAGATAGCTCTAATTGTTAGGATGTTTTCTTTAACATCAAACTTGAATTGGGCTCCATATAGTTTCCACCATCATAAAGTCCAACTGCCTAATTTTACAGATGAACATATTGAAGTCCAGAAAGATACAACAGTGCAGCTGTCTCCCAGCTAACATGGTGACAGAACTAAGACCAAATTTAAATCTTCTTATTCTAATTTCTGACTCTTTTCACTAAACTAGGCTGATTCCTTAATGACTTAAATGATAAATTTGATTTCCAAAAAAACTTTTTAACATGCTGGAAAGGTAAGATAAATCTAATAACACAAAATGTAATAGGAATATTTTTAAAGTTTTATAGTTTAGGTTAAAAAAACAAGTAAGCACAAGTAAACATAGGATGGGGGAAAAAGGGAGATATAGAAGTTTATGCAAATAAGATGGGGATTTTATTAGATCACAAGCTTAATATGAGTCAACAGTGTGATTTATATATATAAAACTGTTATATTTTATTTTTAAAACAAAAGGCTAAGCCTCTATTAGCTTCAGATACTTGCTAAATATGTGTCTAGTGACAAGTCACTTAACTTCTTATCAATAAAATGAGGATAATAATATTTTCCCTACCTACTACTGAGAGGTTGGGAAGAAGTGTTTTTGCAAACTCAAAATTATCAGGCCAAGTTCTTATTATCAACAATAAAAACAGAAGTATAGTTTTAAGAATAAGGAAAGTGATAGTTTTACTGTTCTTTATGTTGGCCAGACCATACCTGGAGAACTGTAATCCAGTCATGGACACCACATTTTGAAGAAAAATGGCAAGTGATTTTTGTAAGGTGACCCCAAAGTTAGTGGCAGATCCAGGCCTGAAATTCAGGGATACTGATTCTAAGTCTACTTTACTTTGCACTATAAAGTATTATATTTGAACTTATCATTATTCACGTAGGAAGATTTAGTGTTATGTCCAAGGAAGAATACTGGTCATTCAAATTTCACACATGGCCTTTCTTGACATGGCAGAGATCATGGAAGTTTATTATCTTTCACATTCACTTTTCATATTTTGCTTGTCCATTCTGCATGAGTTTCCTATAAGCATTTAATCCCTTGATGATTTTATTCTTTTCCACCTGTCAAATAATCATTTTTTCTCTTTGTGCTTGTGTTTTTTAAAAATGGAACTGAGATTAACATGGATATTTTTTGCTTGACTTCAATTCCTGTAGCTCTTCATTATAACTAAACATCTTTAATTTTGCTGTTGCATACGTGATTAGGATCAGTTATGGAGTATGCATATGCCTCCTAGTTAGGAGTTGTTTTAATTGTTTAAAAAGTGCAAAATAATTATGCTAGTCTCATAAGTTGAATGGAATGTTTTAAGCTAAAACTATACTTTTGGAATGGAGAAGATTTTCTCCAACATATAATGGGAACTAAAAATTTTTAAGCAATGTCCATTTCTGTGTTTTAATTAGTATTATAAACAGTAGAATAATATTGGCATTATTTTTTTTCTGCTACCAAAACATTACATCATGTTTCATGGTCTATAAAAATAGTCAAGTGATGCATGAACTTGGACTGGATCTCAAGAGCACTGTTTCTCTGCCTTACTTTCAGTGACATATTTATGAAATAGATAGCCTTACTGAAACCCTACCAATGAGTGCAATGAAGGTTGAAGGGATAAAGAGTAGCTGGCAGGGTAGAATCTTGGTCTGCATGGGTGTTCCAGTGGAAATATTTCCTGCTGTACAGTCAATGGGAAATCAAGTGATGTAAGTGGAAAACCCATGGAGATCTGATGCAAGGGAGCAGACAAGAGGGAAATGAACCATAAGTCAAGTTGATGAACTGGGGCACTGAAAGAAGCAGATCAAACCTACTGGGACAGGTGAATGGGAAAAGTTAGGACAAAGAAGCCAAGAGACAAAGCCACAGAAACCAGAGAGTAATATCTGAAAACCATTAGCAGATAAGGTATTTAATGATATGGAATGTCATTCTCTTTTTTTTTTTTTTAAGCAATTGGGATTAAGTAACTTGCTCAAGGTTACATGGCCAATTATTTCTGGGTGTGGTGCTGAGTGTCTGAGCCCGTGATTCGATCTCCAGGTCATCCCAACACTGGAGCCAATGCTCTTACTCACTGAGCCACCTGGCCTTCCCTAAGCAATTGGGGTTAAAGTAACTTGCTCAAGGTTACACGGCCAGGTGTTTCTGGGTGGGTGCTAAATGACTGAGCCCGGGATTCGATCTCCAGGTCATCCTGACACTGGAGCCGGTGCTCTTACTCGCTGTGCTACCTGGCCGCCCCTGTTTTTGTTTTTGAAATAATGGGCTCTCATTGGGAATAAGAATACTGATTCATCTTTGCCATAATCTGCTTTTACTTCCATAGTACTTATTACCTTTCAACACTTCTCCCAACTCTATTGAAAAGATTTTCTTTGTAAAAATGATATTTTATTTTTCCCAATTACATGTAAAGACAATTTTTAACATTCTTTTTTCACATTTTGAGTTCCAAATTCTCTCCCTCTCTCCCTTTCCATCCACCCCTCAAGACGGTAAGCAGTTTGCTATAGGTTATTCATGTGCAATCATGCAAAATGTATTTCTATATTCATCATGTGAAAAAAAGACAGAACAAAAACATTACAAAAAATAAAGTGAAAAATAATATGCTTCAATTTGTATTCAGACTCCATCAGTTCTTTCTCTGGAACTGGACAGGATTTTTCATCATAAGTCCTTTGGAATTGTCTTGGATCACTGCATTGCTGGGAATAGCTGTCATTCATAGTTGATCATCCTGCCATATTGCATTTAATGTGTACAATCTTCCCTAGCTTCTCAGCACTTCGTTTTGCATCAGTTTGTGTCTTTCCAGGTTTTTCTGAAATCACCCTGCTCATCATTTCTTATAATACAATAATATTATATTACAATCATATACTAAAATTATTCAATTATTCTCCAACTGATAGACATCCCATCAATTTCTAATTCTTTGCCACCACAGAAAGAGCTACTATAAATATGTTTTATCAAATGCTGTATTAACTTCTAGTTTACATCATTCATTTCTGCAAGATTTTGAGTTACAAATGTTCTCCCTGTTTTTCCCCTACCTGCCACCCCAAAATAGCAATCCCACTGGATATTCCTTCCTACAATCTGCTCTCTTCCATATCTTCTCCCATACCCCTATCTGACTTTCCAGTAGGGCATGGTGTATCCATCTCTATGCCCCAGTGCCTGTATATCTTATTTCCCAATTATATGTAACCTAATATTAATAATAGTGTGTGTGTATATACATATTTAAAATTTGATTTTAAAACTTTGAATTTCAAATTCATTCCCTTCTTCTCTTGTCACCCACCCTTACTGGGAAAATAAGCAATTCAATATAGGTTGTACATGTGTAGCTATGCAAAACATTTCCATAATGGATATATTGTAAAAGACAGACTATATTTCCCTCCCTCCTATCCTACCTCCCACTTGTTCTATTCTCTACTTTGATCCTGTCCCTTTTCAAAAGTGGGTGCTTCCACCTTCTCTCCCAACCAGCCTGCCCTCCCTTCCATCATACCCCCACTCATTCCCTTCCACGCCTACTCTCCTGTAGGGTGAGATACCTGTAATGGAAATACAAATTTAAAGATCTTCCCTGACCCTAGGCTAAAGTGCACCTGGAGCCTGGGGTGGGAGGCTTGTTTTTCAGTAGATACTTCTTGATTGGCCAGTGGGTCAATAAGGTTGTTACATTCTCTGAGCCAAGAGAAGGCTATATAAGCCCTGATGTGTAGCTTTATTTTGGGGCTTACTTTGAGAAGTGTTCTGTGATTTGATATGGATTCTGGGAAGCCATTGTCCTGAGCCCCCCGGCTTAAAAAAAACCCAGATGTTGAAACCCAGATGTTGACTGGGTATGGATATAATGGTTGGACAGTCTGGAAAGCTGTCTACTTGATCTGTTTTTGTCTTAATAATTCTGCCTGTATACTTTGAAGTTCAGGGTGCTGACCTTTCCCCCCTGAACTAGATAAACGATACATATTTGACTGATTAAAGTAAGCTTGTTAACCCATTTTGAGTTGCTTTCCTTTAACAAAGCAGATCCAAGAACCTGTGGTGGCAGCAAACCCTGAAGACCCTTGGGGTGCTTGCTGCTACAATACCCTATTTAGTGTGTATGTCATTCCCTCCCTAAGCCAAATTTAATGAGAATAAGGTTGACCCTTGCCTCTTCTATATGAGATAGTTTGCCCCAATCTTTCTCTCCCCATCTCCTCTCATTATATTCCTCTCTCACCTCTTAATTTCACCTTTTAAATATCATCCCTTCCCATTAAACTGGTCCTGTGCCCTCTATCTATGTATACCTGTACACATATATACACACACTCACATACGTATTCATACACCCATATATCCTCCTATATATACATAAGTATGTATATATAGACATATGTACATATATATAGACATATTTCTATTCCCTTCATTATTCTCATACTGAGAAAAGTTACATAAGTTACAATTATCATTTTCCCATGTAAGAATGTAAATAGTTTAACTTTGATAAGTTACTTATGACTTCTTTTGCCTGTTTACCTTCTCATGCTTCTTGTATCTGAATGTCAAATTTTCTATTCAACTCTGGGTTTTTCATCAAGAATGCTTGAAAGTCCTCTATTCCACTGAATGACATTATTTTCCCCTGAAACATGATACTCAGTTTTGCTGGGTATGTGATTCTTGGTTTCAATCCCACCTCCTTTGACCTCCAGAATATCATGTTCCAAACCCTTTTATCCCTCAGTGTAGAAGCTGCCAGATCCTGTGTTATCCTGATTGTGTTTCCACAATATTCAAATTGTTTCTTCCTGGCTGCTTGTAATATTTTCTCCCTGATCTGGGAACTCTGGAACCTGGCTATAATATTCCTAGGAGTTTTCTTTTTGGGATCATTTTCAGGAGGTGATCAGTGGATCCTTTCAACCTCTATTTTGCCCTCTGGTTCTAAAACATCAGGGTAATTTTCCTTAAGAATTTCTTGAAGTCTGATTTCAAGGTTCTTTTTTGATCCTGGCTTTCAGGCAGTCCAATAATTTTTAAAGTATCTCTCCTGGATCTATTTTCCAGGTCAGTGGTTTTTTCCAATGAGATATTTCACATTGCCCTCTATTTTTTTCATTTGTTTGGATCTGTTTAGTAGTGTCTTGATTTCTTATGAAGTCACTAGCTTCTATTTGCTCCAATTTCATTCTGAAGGCATGAGTCTCTTCAGTGAGCTTTTGAGATTCTTTTTCCACTTGGTAAATTTGGCTTTTTCAGGCATTCTTCTCCTCATTGTCTTTTTGAGCCTCTTTTGCCATTTGAGTTAGTCTATTTTTTAAAATGTTATTTTCTTCAGTCAGGTTGTTGACTCTCATTTCATAATTTTCTTGCATCATTTTCATTTCTCCTCCCAATTTTTCTTCCACTTCTCTTATTTGATTTTCAAAATCCTTCTTGGGGTCCTCTATGGCCTGTAACCTGCTTGTATTTTTCTTGGAAGCTTTTGGTACAGGAGTTCTGACTTTGCTGTCTTCCTTCTGTTCCATGCTTTGATCCTTTTTGTCCCCAAAATAGGAGTGTAAAGTTGGAATGCTCTCTTTGCTTTGCTTTCTTTTCCTACTCATGTTGCCACTCAATTACTTGACTTTTGAGCTTTTTGACACAGTAGGACTCTGCTCCCAGACAGGGGAGCTTTGTCCCAATTGATGGGGTTTTCTTAGCTGCTGAAGGTATTAGCTGGATGCCCTCTCTGAAGCCTCCACACACTCTGGCAAGCTGGTCACACACCCCTGGACCTCCACCCTAGACCACAATCCAGATCCAAGCAGGTTAAAGCAAGAGTGCTTAACCCTGAGATTGGTGGCTTAGTCCCCCTACAATCTGCAGGCTGAGAGCTGAAGCTGCTATGTGGTGGCACCTCCATGGTGGCACCTAAGCGGATTCTCCCTCCAGGGGATAAAGGCTGGATTGCACTCCCAAACTACTGGATCCCAAAGTTCAGACTGCACTGACCTCTCACTTTGTCCTTAGCATCTATGTGTTGATAATTCTGGAAACTGCCACAGCTGCTGATGATCTGAAGTCCCTCCAGCCAAGGCTTGTCAGGGCCCGCCCTGGGGCTAAAATCTTGGGCTTGTACAGGGCTGGGGTCAGCTCACAGTGCATTGTGCTGGCTGCTTCCTGCTAGCCTGTTGGGCTGTCCTCAGTGGGAGATTAGCTTCTCTGTGTCATTTCGTGGGTTCTGCAGCTCCAAAGTTTGTTCATAGTCACCTTTTACATGAATTGGAGGAGGTAGGAGTGGGAGCCCCTTGGAAGTCCTGTTTCTCTACTTTAAATATTTTTGTACAAACAGGTCCTTGCATCACCCCCATTTTAAATCTCTCTGGTTTACACATCTAGTAATGGTATTGCCGGATCAAAGGGTATGCAAAGTTTTACAGCCAAAAACCTACCTTTTAAAAGTCACTAATGGCCTACTTGTCAAATTCAATTGTTTTTTTCTCACTCATTCTCTTTGGACTGTCTTTAGCATTTGACTTTTTTTTTTCTAGCCCTTCTTTGAAATTTCTTTCTCTTTTCTACTTCTATGACATCTGGATTTTTCTCATACTATACTTCTTTTCATTGTTTTTCTATGTTTCTTTCCCTGCCTCTTCATCTTCCTTCCACTTCATAAGTATTAATATTTCTTAAGCTCAGTCCTTGGCCCTCTCCCTTTGGTAACTCATGTACTCTCATGGCTTCAGCTGTCATGAGGCAGCTAATTTGTGCAGGAGATAGAGTAATGGACCAGGAGCCAGTTATACCTGAGTCCAAATCTTGCTAAGATATTTACTAGTTTTGTGACCTTGGGCAAGTCATTTAACTTTTGTCTGCTTTGGCTTCCTCAAAAGTAGTAGGAAAATAATAGTACCTATCTGTGAATGTTCTTGTGAAGATCAAATGAGATAAACTTTGTAAGATGCATTGCAAACCCTAAAATATGATATAAATGCTAACTTATTTTTAAGTCTATGTGGATTATTTCTAAGTCTATATCTCCTAAGAGGCAATACAATGTGGAAGAAGTAACACTGGATTGAGATATAGATTTAAATTCTAGTTTCAGCTCTACTAAATAGTTTTGTGACTTCATATTACTTAATCCTTCAATATCCATTTTCCTTATTGGTCTTAAGAGGAGTGTTTCCCTTCTCACCAGAATGGGAATCTATTGGAGTTTGAGCCTCTTTGTGTATGGAGATGGAGGATGATACTTCTGTCCAACTATCCCTAGTCATTTAGCTTGCTGTTTTGTCCTAAAAAATACTTTGCTATTTTAAAATAATGCTCATTCATAAAATAAGGAACTTGTGCTAGTTAATCTCAAAATTCCTTTCTGACTCTAAAATCCTTTAGCCTGAATTCCATCTTTGCACCTGTTTTTTGTTCTTATGGATATTCTACCATAAAATTGTTGACTTAGCATGTAGACATGGAAAAAATTTCAGGAAAAATCTAATTAAATTTCCTCACTTCAGAAATGAGGAAACTTAGGGTCAAAGAGAATAATTGACCTGGCCAAAGTCATAAAGCCAGGATGAAAACCCAGACAAAGTTTAAAAACCATTGATCTTTTCACTATGCCATGATGTCAAATTCAACATATCCCAAACCAAATTGATTATCTCCTCCAAATTCTCTCTTATTTTCTACATTTTTGTTGTTTCCAATGACACTATCATTCATTCTACCACTTGTCAAAATCAAAATCAAAGTCTCTTTGACTATTAACTCTCCTTTATTACCTCTTTCTAATTGGTTCTCAAGTCCTGATAATTTTTTTTTCAAAATCAAGACTTTTTTTGGGGGGGGGTCTAGTTTGTATATATCAATATGCATATCAAGAAGAAATTGATACCTAGCTACTAACTTTTCAAAAACCACATCTTTACTGGTGTGTTCAGTTGCAACCTTGAGGACAAAATTGAATATGATGTGAAAAATAATGCATGGTTCAATAAGTTAATATATGCATTCTATTTCCTTTGATCCTGTAAAAACATTTCTTTTTCATCTCTCTTCTTCTTCCCCTCCCCACTCCAGTCTTTTCAGCAGAAAACAGGAACAAATCAGTAGTTGGTTTGCATTCAATGATTTGATGATGAATTGGGTACATTTGAAATTAAGTTCATTTTCATGTTTTACCAAGTATTGCATAGTTAACTATTATGAGTCATAAAGTAGCAAATTTTCCTCATCTTCTTTGATTTCTAATGTAATTTGAAATAAATTATTTAAAAAATTTCAATGCTGATTCTCCTCTTCCCATCAAATTTCTTTCTTTTTTTCCCCTTTATCATCAACATACCTATAACTGTTTTTAGTAGGGAAAACAACATTATTTATATTCCTCCTCAAATTTCTACCACCTTAGTTAAGTCCTTATCATTTCATGCCTATATGATTTCAAAAACCTCTTCTCTTAACTCTCTCTCCATGAATGAATGAATGCATGAAAAACTACTTGTTAATCATTTACTATGTGACACACACTGTGCTGGTTCCTCTTCAGACCCTATGGATTTTCCACTTAGTTCTAGTTGCTTACTCATACGGAAAATACTACCATCCTTATTGTCAGCTCATTTTGATGAGTTCCTACCCAGAACCTCCATTTGAGAAAGTTCCTAGGCCAGTCAGCCATTCTGACTTCTAACTAGGGTTTGCTTCTAACTCTACAGACTTTACCACTTTGCCCTTATACAGGATACTTTCCCCTCTCCCTAAACTTTTCAGGCCCTTATATGTATTGTTTTCTCCAATTAGAATAATGCAAAAGGTTGACTTCTTACCCCTTGTATTTGCATAACTGGAGACTTCCTGAAATCAGCCAGGCCATCCATGCTATAGCAGAGCTCCTGCGCTGAAGTTTCAGAGGGAAAAAAGACCGAACACCTCCCTGCCCTAGTCTATAGCTTGTCTCACATGGGAGTTCCTTATGCCAATGAAAACCAAACTTAATCTGCCTTCTTTTCATTGTAATCCTTTCTGGACTTTCTACAATTTCAGACTATTGATTATTTTCTCTTCTAGCTTTTCTCCTTTCTTTGCTTTTTTGACATTGCTCTCCTTGGTTATTCAAAGCCAAGTCCTTTCTCTGCCCCTCTCTACCAGAATGCTCCTCAGTCTTCTGAGCTGGCTCATAACCTCCTACTCCATTAGCCTGGGTGTTTCTCTTGGTTCTGTTCTGGGTCCTTTTCTCTTTACATGCTTTTGCCTGTTGATCTCATCTATTTCCATTTGTTCACATAGACAAATCCCAAATATCTAGACAATCCTAATCTCTCTGTTGAACTACTGTGCCTCATTACTATTTACCAAATGTCTTCTGGATATCCTATAAGCATCTTAAACTCAACATGGTCCAGAATAGACCCTATCATCTTCCTCTTCTCTCCAGGCCTGCCCCTCTTCTAAACTTCTCTGTTTCTTTTAAGGTTACCCCATCCTCCCAGGTTGATAATCATTAAAAACCATCTTTGACTCTTCATTCAGTTTCCTGTATTTGCCTCTATGTACTTGCTGTTCCCCACTAGTAGTATGCATGGACACCTCATCTCCACTTTGTAGAATCTCTTGATTCCTTCAAAACTCTATATATGCTAAATGTTTTAAAATGAAGCCTGTCCTTATCTCCTCAGCTATTAGTTTCTTTCCCCACAAATTTCTTTTGTATTTTTTGGGTAAATTTTGTGTATACTTATTTGTGCATATATTGTCTTCTCCAACAGAATGTAAGCTGTTTGAGGAAAGGGAATTATTCCTTTTTGTCTTTGTATTTCTAGTAGCCAGCAGACAGTTCTCTAATAAATGATTGCTGATTTATTGTTTAATTCAATCCCTCTCTCTTATCTCTCTTAATCAATTGCCAAATCCTTTCAATTCTACTCCTGTAAGTATTTGGCAACCACCCTAGTTCAAACCTCATCATCTCTATCTTGGGTTATTATAATATCCTCCTAATTGAGCTCCCGGTTTCCATTCTCTCCTCCTTCAAATCCTTCTTTCACACAGCAATCAAATTGATATTTCTAAAGCAAATTGAGAAGAAGAAATGACATTTAGAACATGAAATTGGGAAAAAGTTTTTTTTTTAAAGCAAGGATTCTTTTTTGGAAATGGCATGTTTTAGATCAGTAGTATCAAACTGGAATAGAATGATCTTTGCATGTTGTATGTTGACTTAGAAAACCACATATGACATCATACATGGTCTATTGTATTTTTATTAATTTTATTAGCTTTTTCTCAATTGTAACTTTCTCTGGCTTGGCTAGAACTAAAGTATTGTGGGCCTCATGATGTTTGACATCTCTGCTTTAAGTAAAACAATTTTAAAGGTACCAGGTGATCAACTTTCAAATCAACAAGACAATAAGCATTTATTAGGCACCTATAATGTGCCAGGTACTGTACTAAGAAGGAAAACATTTTTAAATGGATACAAATCACACTGCATTACTAACCCCCCAAAAGTGACTAGGGAGACACCAGCAACTACTAATTTTTCTATAAAATATTTATGAGAACACTCTTTCCATATTACATATCAAGAGCATCCTTGATTAAACTATGAGAAGGGAAAGATAGGCTTTTTCAGATAACTTTTCTCAGTAGGCCACATCTTCATAATCCCACAATTGTAGAATCTTATCTTCATTATCAAACTCAAGTCAACACTTACTAAATGGCTATTAAATGGATTAAAGACACAAACAAAATACTCTGTCCTGACATGCTACTGTGTGGAAGGGAAAGCAATACAACATGTACTGAAATTTACAAATACAAAATATATATCAAGGAATACAAAGTAATTTTAGAGAACTTCCTGGTGGATGATTTCTAGGTTCTTACTTTGATCATGGCTTTCAGGCAGTCCAATAATTTTTAAATTATCTCTCCTGGATCTATTTTCCAGGTCAGTGGTTTTTCCCATGAGATATTTCACATTGCCTTCTATTCTTTCATTTGTTTGTATCTGTTTAACAGCACCTTAATTCTCATAAAGTCATTAGCTTCCATTTGCTCCAATCTAATTCTGAAGCAATGATTCTCCTCATTGAGCTTTTGAGATTCTTTTTCCATCTGGCAGATTCGGCTTTTTAAGGCATTCTTCTCCTCATTGCCTTTTGGAGCCTCTTTTGCCATTTGAGTTAGTCTATTTTTCAAGGTGTTATTTTCCACAGTCAGGCTGTTGACTCTCATTTCATAATTTTCTTGCATTGTTCTCATTTCTCTTCCCAATTTTTCCTCCACTTCTCTTATCTACTTCTTAAGGTCCTCTATGGCCTGTAGCCAGCTCGTATTTTCCTTTGAAGCCTTTGGTGCAGGAGTTCTGACTTCACTGTCTTCCTTCCTCTTCCATGCTTTGCTCCTTTTTGTCCCCCAAATAGGAGTCTAATGTTGGAGTCTTCTGTCTGCTTTGTTTCCTTTGCCTGGTCATGTTGCCCCTCAGTCACTTGATCCCTGTGCTTTTTGCCACAGTAGGACTCTGCCACCAGACAGGGGAGCTTTTGTCCCAAATGCTGGGGTTTTCTCAGCTTCCTGAGGTATTAAATGGGTACCCTCTCTGAGGTCTCCACAAGCTCTGGGAAGCTGGACACACACGCCAGGACCTCCACCCTACATAGCAATCCAGATCCAAGAAAGTTAAAGCAAGAGCGATTACCCCTCAGACTGGTGCCTGATCCCCCTACACTCTGCAGGCCAGGAGCTGAAGCTGCCATGTGGCACTGGCTGGCTGTGCTGGAATCTCAGCAGCTTCTTGCCCTGGGGGCAAAAGCTACGCACTCCCACTTACTGGGTCCCAAAGTCCATACTGCATTGACCTCTCACTCTGTCCTTTGCATCTGTGTTGATAAATCTGGAAACGGCCACAGCTACTGCAGATCTGGAGTGCCTCAGCTGGCAGCTGGTCAGGCCCGCCCTGGGGCTAAAGCCGGGGTCTGGGGCTGGGCTTGGCTCCCAGAGCACTCCAAAAAGAGTCTCCAAAAGGCAATGAGGAGAAGAATGCCTTAAAAAGCCGAATCTGCCAGATGGAAAAAGAATCTCAAAAGCTCAATGAGGAGAATCATTGCTTCAGAATTAGACTGGAGCAAATGGAAGCTAATGACTTTATAAGAAATCAAGATGCTGTTAAACAGATACAAACAAATGAAAGAATAGTGAAATGAAAGAATTGTGCTGGCCAATTCCTGCTGGCCTGTTGGGCTGTCCTCAGTAGGAGGTTAGCTTCTCTGTGTCATTTTGTGGGTTCTGCAGCTCCAAAGTTTGTTTAGAATCCCCTTTTTACATGGATTGGGGAAGGTGGGAGTCAGAGCAACAGGAAGGTCCTGCTTCTCAATACAAAGTAATTTTAAGAGGAAAAGAACATTAATAACTGGGAGGAATCAGGAAA
Organism: Petaurus breviceps papuanus; assembly: GCF_028583685.1. Lineage (NCBI taxonomy): Eukaryota > Metazoa > Chordata > Mammalia > Diprotodontia > Petauridae > Petaurus > Petaurus breviceps. Next base: position 22,585,781 of record NW_027186540.1, read on the forward strand.
AATAATTGGGCAGGAGGTAAACCCTGAAGAAAGCTAAGGATTCCCAAAGGTAGATAGTAGAAGAGAGTAAGAAAATAGGATACTATGTACAAGTGGGGAGGTATAAATTGGAATGTCATGCATGGGGAATGGAGAATAGCTAGTTTGCCATTTGGATTAGAAAAAAAGATAGTGGGTATTTAGGTGGCACAATGGATGAAGCCCCAGGTTCGAATCAGGAAGACTCATCTTCATGAATTGAAATCCTGCCCAACACACTTACCCTGGGAAGGTCACTTAATGCTGTTTACCTTAATTCCTTAATTGTAAAATGAGCTGGAGGAGGAAACAGCAAATGACTCCAGTATCTTTTCCACAAAAACAACAAATGGGTTCAGAGGAGTTGAATATGACTGAGCAGCAGCAGCAGTAACAGCTGCAGAGATAGTATTTGAAGGCGAGTGATGAGAAACATGAACAGAAAGATAGGAGGGGGCTGGATTGTGGAAGTTAGGGTATTAAATGGCAGATTTCATATTTCATCCTAGAGACAACAGAAGTCACTGAAGATTAGAGCCTCTATAAATGGAGAGGAGATGAATGTAAGAGATATTTTTGAGCGTAGATTTGACAAGTCTAGAGAACTGATAGGACATGGATCTTGAGGGAGAGGGAAGAGTCAAGGATGAATCTAAGCTTGCAAATTTGAATGAGTGGAAGGAAGGCAGTGCTATCTAAAGAAATCTGAATAGAGAAGGGTTAGGGGAGGGAATATGAGTTTAATTTTTGATATATTAAGCTTTCAATGCTTATCCAACGAGTTATAAGATATTCATTGGGTAGTTGATTATTCAGACACGATTTCAGAGCTGGATATATAGATTTCACCATTATCTGAATAGAGATGATAATCAAATCCTTGAAAGCTGATTAAACCATTGAGGGTTAAATGTACAGAAAGAAGAAAATAGAACACAAGACAGAGTCTTAGGATAATTACAAAGAAGCATTTTATTCTTTATAGCAAAACAGAACTTAAAACAGCAAAAACAAACAACAACAACAAAAAAAAACAAAATCCAAAATGTTTCCCCTTCGCAAGTCTCCCATGCATTTGTTAAGAGCACCTAAACTCTCTTGATTCATATAAATGCCAAGATAAACTTGTTATCTTCTAATTATTGAAATGAAACGATGAATAAAATGGAGAGCGGTGCTTGTCAAAGGTGTTCACCATTATCATCATGGAAAAGTTTCTGCATAGAATCTAAAAAGAAGTGGGTATTCACGTATATGGCAAGATCCTCCCGATGCTTCTGTCTGTGAGTGACAATGTAGTGATACCAAAAGATGCCAGAATGCTACATGTCTTTCTCAGGGATAATCAGACTCTGAAAAGAGATTGGTTTACCTCTTCATGCAAGAAAAATTAAGTAGTATAATAGTGTATATCATATAGATCATGACATATAGCTTAATATTACTTCCATTGTTAATTTATCTATATATTAACAAATGAATCCACCATACAACAAGCATTTATTAAATGTTAGCTATGCGCCAGACCAGGAGATAGAAAGTTTAACAGTCCCTACCCTTGAGGAACTAATATTCTAGTTGTTACCTTTCTGGGAGAGATGATATGTCCAGATAATCACAGGAAGATTTGAACAGTTGGGGAATGTCAGGAAAGACTGATTTAGATTGAGTTATTAAACTAACATGCACTGACTGTGAACTTGAATGGGGAAAAAAAATTACATCTTTGTTTTCACTAACTTCTATCTGAAATTTAGCATTTCCTTCCATTATACTTGAAGGCAACAAATTTGTGGGCAACAAACTACAATAGTATAAGTACACCAGTGACTTTCATCAATAGAAATCACAAGTATTTTCATTTCATATTATAATTATTACAGATATCTCAAAATACTATTTATCCTTATTGCTACTTTAAAATTATGGTAGTTATTAGACATACTGCTAGATATATTACTACATCATGACAAATTTTTTTGAGAACTATGTTTCAATATATTTAGTTTTCTTTGTAATCCTATGTTTTCTTTTATGCATTTAAAAATATCCTGAGAGGAGTTCCTAGGATTTCATAGAATGACTAATTCAGAAGGTGGACCTTACATATTCTTTAGACAGGCACTGAAGATAGATTATGTGTTGGATCATGAATTGAATGGAACACTAGCTTGTTATTAGTAAATTGTCATGAATACCAAGCTGCTCCCTATTGCAAAAGCCCATCTCTTTGATTCAATGTTCTCCTCCTAATGTGACATAGCTGTAAGTTGTGGAACACCAAAGTCTCCAAATAATCAAAGTTGTTTTACTCAAAAGGCAATAAAGACATGCATGGGAGGTATAGGTGGGTTACAATGTGTTACAAATAATGACTTGTGTGGGAGAAATAGTGTAAAAGACATTACCCAGAACATGTATCACTGTAAAAGGAGGTAATCAGGTTATAAAGTAAGACTGAGGAATAAGTGATGGACAAGCCTGAGTGCTTGTAAGTTTAGTATTTGCAAAATGTTAAAAAAAAAAGATGTAGCCAAAAGTCTCTGGCACATTGGGCAGAATATCTATGTAGGGGCATAGGTAAGAATCAAAAGGTATATAAGTGGATTAAGATATGTGCTATTTTAATGGGTAGCTATATTACTTAAAACCATGGATCCATTAAATGTACAAAAGTGTGACTGAAGGTTTAAGGGTGTTTTTTTTTCTTTTTCAGTGGTATTTGAATTTTAAGAGGATTCTAATTCTTTAAGACTTTACAACACAAAGGGATGAATCTTATACTAGTATTTTAGACACTGTTTAAGATAGTGGTTCCCTTCTTAAATGACCAGTTTCTCATACCCATGTATGTCAGCCCATCTTTCTCATGTCCCTTTCCCACTATATCTATTCTCTATGCTCTCCAGACCGTCCACTCTTTATGAACAAACTCTTTATATTAGACCTGGAAACTATTTTGTATGTATTTTAGATCTAATCCTTTTCTTCATGTGTTGTTTCTCCCAGTACAATATCTTCCCACAGAAATTATTTTGCATTTAATTTTATTCAAAATACATTTACCTAAATATATTTTATATTTAATTTTCCATGTATATTTTTTTTCCCAGCAGACCACAAATTCCTTGAAGGCAGGGATTGTTTCACTTTTGTCTGCATCCCCAGCATCTTGCCCAATGACTTTAAGTTCCTCATAAGTACTTGTTGAATTGACTAGAATTAAATTCCCTACCTTTCTCTAAGACTCATGTTATACTATACCTAGAACTGCCATGAGACACACCAAACTGAAATGCAAAAGAATTCTCTTTTTCACATCTTTTAAAAACCTGAATTATATAAACCAAATAACATGATCTCAGAGCAACAAATAGAACATTTCATGCTTTGTAGTTTGAATAGTCATTGGTATAAGAAGGAAAAGTCCAGAGAAATAACCATGAAGAAAAAAATGCAAAAGTTATGGCTTTTTTTTCTGAATGATGGCAACAGCTCATCACAGAAGAGCCAGCAGGTTGCCATGGCAACAGTAATACTGCAAACTGAGCCTGTGGCCTCTCAGTCTCTTTTCTTTCTCTTCTAGTCCCCTTTGCCTCTTGGTAGTAAAGAACGCTCTTAGATGCTGTGTAAAGCTCTTACCATATTGTTTACAAGTTAGTCTCTGGCAACACAAATGACATGCACAACTTTTGAAATAAATATCATGTCACAGTACATTCGCAAGGCAACAACACCTGTAACCAGGGCACAATGTGTTCAGCCCTAGTGAAAAGCCAACCAAATATCACTGATCATTGTTGTCATCTTGGTAGTAATTTTGACTTCTTATGTCTAATCCATCTGTAAGATAATGTATCCTCTCATGAAGTGCTCAATTTGTCAATGCACATAATGATCCTTGTCTTTGTTCATCAATCAAATGACAAATATTTTTATAATAATAGCTCATATTTACATGCAGCTCCTTTAAGGTTTGCAAATCCATCTCCACACATTACTTTTGTTCAGTTCTCACAATGATCCTGTGAGGAGGGTGTTATTACTATCTCCATTTTACAGGTGAGGAAACTGAGACTCAGAGAGGTTAAGTGATTTGCCCAAGGTCACATAGCTACTATGTCTGAAATGGAATTTAAACCAGATATTTCTGACTCCAAGTCTAATGCTGTCACCCACCTCATACTTCCTTAATGATCTGCAAGATACTATACATTGCCCATATCTGGAGGTATTACAAACACTTTCTAGCCAATACATAATTACTGAGTTTAGCTTACTCATTTTTTAGCCACAAGACTCTGATTTGGGATTGTTGTTCAGTCATTCAGTTATATCCGACTCTTTGTCATGGACCATAGCAACCTGACCCTTCTACCCTTCACTATCTACTGAAGTCTGCCTAAGCTCATGTTCATTGCTTTCATGACACTATATTCATCTTATCTTCTGCCATCCCTTTATACTTTTGCTTTCAATTTTTCTTAACATTAGGGTCTTTTCCAATGAGTCCTGTCCTCTCATTATGTGGCCAAAGTATTTAAGCTTCAGCTTCAATATTTGACCTTACAATGAATAGTCTTAATTAATATCTTTAAGTATTGCCTGACTTGACCTTCTTTCTGTCCAAGGGACTCTCCAAAGTATTCTCCACCACCACAATTTGAAAGTGTTGATTCTGTGGCACTCAGCTTTCCTTATATTCCAACTCTCATAGCTATGCATTGCTACTGGAAAAATCATAGCTCTAACTACACTGACCATTGTTGGTAAGATGATATCTCTGCTTTTCAGGATGCTATCCAGATTTGCCATAGCTTTCATTCCAATTTCATGGCTGTAGTCACAAGTCTGAAGTGATCTTTGAACCCAAGAATATAAAACCTGACATTGCTTCTATTTCTTTTCCCTCTATTTGCCAAGAAGTGATGAGACCAGCTGCCATATCTTAGCCACACATACATACATACATACATGTATGTGTGTATGTATAGATAAATGTCTTCAAGCCAGCTTTTAAGTTCTTCTCTTTCACCTTCAATAGACTTTTTAATGCTTCTTCACTTTCTGCTAACAGAGTAGTATCCTCTGCATATCTTAAATTGTTGATCTTTCTCCTGGCAACCTTAATATTACTTTTTAATTTGTCCAGTCTGGTATTTTTCATGATGTACTCTGCATATAAGTCAAATAAATAAGTTGACAATATACAGTCTTGTACTCCTTTTTCAGTTTTAAACCAATCAGTTGTTCTATGTTTAGTTCCAACTGTTGCTTCTTGGCTCATTTGCAGGTTGCTCAGGAAACAAGTAAGATAACCTGATACTCCCAGCTCTTTGAGGACTTGTGATTTACACAGTAAAAAGCTTTGATGTAGTCAATGAAACAGAAACAGATGTTTTTCTGGAACTTTCTTGCTTTCTCCATAATTAAGTGAAGTTGGCAATTTGGTCTCCAGTTCCTCTGCCTCTTCAAAAACTAGCCTGCTCTTATGGTAATTCTAGCTGACACCTAGCTTGCAGAATCTTAATCATAATCTTGCTGCAGTGTGAAATAAGCACAATTGTTCAATAATTTGAACATTCCTTGGCATTGCCTTTCTTTAGGATTAGGATGGAAATTGATCTTTTCTAATCCAGTGGTCACTGTTGAGTTTTCCAAATTTGCTGGCATATTGAAAACAGAACTTTGAAAGCATCATCTATTAGGATTTTGAATACTTCAGCTGGAATTCCATTACTTCCCCTAGCCTTATTGTTAGCAATGCTTCCTATGGCTCACAAGACTTCATTCTCTAGGTTGTCTTACTCTAGATCAGTAACCACAACATCATAGCTATTGATGATGTTAAGATCTTTCTTGTATAGTTCTGTATATTCTTCCCACCTCTTCTTAATCACTTCTGCTTCTGTTACGTCCTTACCATTTTTGTCTTTTATTATGCCAATTTTTGCTAGAAATGTTTCCTTGAAATCTCTAATTTTCTTGCACAAATCTCTTGTCTTTCCCATTCTATTGTTTTTTTTTCTATTTCTTTGTATTGCTCATTTGATAGAACCTTCTAATATTTCCTTGCTATTCTCTGGAAGGCTGCATTCATTTGGATGTATCTTTCCCTTTCTCCTTTCCCTTTTCCTTCTTTCCTCAGCTATTTGAAAATACTCCTTACATAACCTTTTTGCTTTCTTGCTCTTATTTTTCTTTGGTATGTTTTTTGTGTCTGCCTTTTGTACAATATAATCTGTACAAAATCATTCCTGTGAAATATTGTAAACCTCTGTCAATAGTTCTTCAGGTACTCTATCTACCAGATCAAATCCCTTAATCTGTTAATAACTTCCACTTGATATTCATAAGGGATGTTATTTAGGTCATACTTATATGGTCTTGTGGCTTTTCCAATTTTCTTAAATTTAAGTCTAAATTTTGCAATAAGAAGCTCATGAAGTGAGCCACAGTCAGCTCCAGATTTTGTATTAACTGAGACTGTATAAAGCTTCTCCACTTTTGGCTGCAAAATATATAATCAATCTAATTTCTATATTGACTATCTGGTGATATCTACATGTAGAATTGCCCTTTGGCTTGTTGAAAAAGAGTGTTTGCTATGATCAGTGAGTTATCATCACAAAAGTTTATTAATCTCAAACCTGCTTGTTTTCTACTCCAACACCAAACTTGTTTGTTTTCTAATTATCTTTTGATTTCCAACCTTACCATTCCAATACCTTATAACAAATATGACATGTTTAGGGTTTTGTGTGTGTGTTATTTTAAAAAGATATTGTAGGTCTTCACAGAACTGATCAATTTTGTCCTCTTCAGCAGCAGTAGTTAGGGCATAGACTAGTATTACTATAATGTTGAATAGTTTGCCTTGAACTCAAAAAGATATTATTGTCATTTTTTATATTATATCCCAATACTGCTTTTCACACTATTGGTTATGAGGGCTACTTTATTTGTTCTAAGGTATTCTTGTATACAGTAGTAAATGTATTGATCACCTGAATTAAATTCATCCATTTAAGTTTACTGACACCTAAGATGTCAAATTTAGTCTTTCCATCTCCTGTTTGACCGCATATATCTTACCTTGATTCATAGATTCAACATTCCAGGTTCCTATGAAATATTGATCTTCACAGCATCAGACTTTCCTTTCTTCATATCTGCAGCTGAGCTTCCTCTCAGCTTTGGCCCAGTTGCTTCATTAGTACTGGAGCTACTTGTAATGTTCTTTATTCTTCCCCCAATAGCATTTTGGACACCTTCTGACCTGAGGGGTTCACCTTATGGTTTCATTTCTTTTATCATCTTAATGTTGTCTATGGGGTTTTCTTAGTAAAGATACTGGCATAGTCTGCCTTCTCTAGTGGATCATCTTTTGTCAGAACGATGAGCTGTCAGGTAACACTGACATAGTAGGTAACACTGCATAGCATAACTCATAGTTTTATTGAGCCATGTTAGACCCTACATCATGACAAGGCAATGAACCAGGAGGAATGATTTGGGATTGAGGATGGGCAATGACCTTCCTCTGATCTTCTATTAACAATTTACAGCACTGGAGGCTGGATCCGAACCCAGATCCTCCTGACTCCAGGGCCAGTGCTCTATTCACTTCACCACCTAGCTGCCCCAACTTCACTGATTTTTTAAAGATCTACTTTTGTTACTCCATTTTCTCTGCTGCAGAAGCTGCATTTTCTTGTTCTTCTCTTTATTATAGTTTGTGTATCAACAGCTCATGAATAAAAATAGTAATTCAACTTTTTGGGAAACAAATCTCATTTAGATCCCTGTTTCCACAATTGTTTGTAAGGCTAAAGTGAGTTAAAGAAAGTATGGTTATCCTCTCTTTGAGACTGTAAAAAGCAAGGAGTTAAAGGGGAGTAGCAAATAAAAATTCTCAAGTCACCTATTGAGGTAATAGGATCCTTAGTCAGAAAAGCAACCAAAAAAAGATAGTACCTCTGAGATCACAAATGTTCAAAGGATTGTTTCTAATTCATCCCTTTTGTGGGTTTTAGGGCACAAGTATCAGTGGTAGGAAGTAGGGGGAAGGATCACAATTTGAGCAAGCCAACATCAGAAATTGGGAACATGGATCATAGCTCTTAAAGGACCAGAGTTAAGGTGTTATATCTGAAGTGTGAGCCAAGCAAAAACCTATATTACCACAAGATCTAAGGGAAAGGTGAGTTTGCAGGTCCAGGCTAGATAGTTCTGCCTAAGGGAAAATGATAGACTATTGAGCTGAAGAGTTTTCTCAATTTACAACACTTAGCTGATAGGAATATGTATATTTAATCCTGGTTATATTTGTGGCTAGTCCAAACCTCTTGGGAAGCTTCTACCACACCCATCCCTTATTGCTCTCCATAATTGGTGCTAAATCCAAGTATCTAACTTCATTCAAAACTTGTTTGACCTCATTGGAGCATTTGATTCTTTTAAAACCAGCAATTAGTTACATCCTACAATTCATAGCCAATATATAAACACAACAAATTGTCACAGGAAATTTTTTGAAACAAACTGAGGAATAAAAATGCCAAGGGATGTAAACTGATTGATTGGTTTCTGCCAATTTCAGTAGCTGAAAGTACACAGCTAGCATTGCTTTTCTGGCATTGTTTCCTATTCAAGAGTCTTACAAACCTTAGGTGGCCAGAGTTGAAGAGAACATAAGTTTTGTCTAAATAACTGAAAAAAACATTAGACAATAGCATTGTTGATTTTGTGTTTTCAGTTGTCTTAAGAGATAATTTGTAATCTATGCTTAATCTGATTAATTGTGCTCATTCAGACATTAATATAGCTAAAACGAGAAAAAAACAACTATGCCTTTGTCTATTTGGTTATATTGTCTAGATAAGACCTTAGGAAAAGAAAATACTATTTTTGTTTTAAACTCTTTTGGCCAAACATCATGATCAGAGTTAAACATGGTTTCTTATACTTCACTGAACTATTCCTTGGAAGTAAAGGTGATACCTTTGAAACCATGGGAGCTTGTATAAGAAACAAAGTAGATCAGGTGCCACTTCTTATATAAAGCCTTTTCCTTACCCCCCACCCTCCCATTTTTAACTCTCCCCTAAAAATTAAATTGTATATATTTTATATTTATTTATCTACTTATATCTGTCTCTCCTGAGTAGAAATAAGTTCCTCCAGAATAAGGAAAATTTTCATTTTTTTTGCTATTGCATCTGCAGAGCTTAGCACAGTATTTGGCACATTTTAAGTACTCATTGCATTCACTGAATTGAATTGAACATGAGGAAGCCATTGAATATGTGAAACCATAATTCCCTAAATAATTCTCTGGCCCACTGAGCACTATGAAACTGAGGTAGACCAGCTCCTTGCCTTATAGGCCTATTGTTGAAATGAAATAAAACATGAAAACATATATAACAGGAAGGGAAAGATGAATGACTTATTCTGATGGGAAGAAAAGGAAATTTACTTCAGCTGAAAAATTTTAAATGGATTCATAATTTTTAATGTTTTTTTTTCTGTCCTACATTCACTATCTTCTTCAGAGATCATTCTATGAAACCTAGAGTGAAAACTCTATGGCAAGCAAGAAGCAATGAGTCAGAAGACAGGTAAAAAGAGAAATAAAAGGACAACATGGTTAGGGTTGTCTGGGTAGTCCATAAAGATAGAGAACTACTAGGGCAATGGTTCCTGGGGCACATCTAATATCCGAGATTCACAACTACTCATAGCATACAAATAGAAGGTATTAATTACACCTAGGATCTTTAAAAAATAGAATCAAGAAACAAAGCTCCTATCAGACGCTCTGCTAAAGCATTCATGTGATTTCACAGAAATCCTTTGGATTTTCTATTCCTGCCACACTTGCTATCTGGTCTGTCCCATTTCCATTATTCAGGAGATTCTTAAGCACCTATTACTGCTGGTTCTCTGCAAAGTTCTAAATAAGGAGTATGGGAGCTGCAGGAGAAGAAAATTACTTGAGAGTATGAGGGACTTGTACCAATTGAGAAAAAATATAAAGGCAAGGAAGAAAAATCATAGAATACTGAATCTGACATGTCCAATTGAAAGAAAACAGGCAGCCTAAATTTTAGCTAGGATGAAAAGAGACAGAATTCTTTTAGACAAAACTAATATCTTTGTGGGCAATCACATAGATTGCTATAACAGGTTCTGTGTTTTCACCTATAACAGTGGTAGAATACTGAACAACAAATCATACAGTCAAACATTTAGAGCTGGAAGGTACCTTAGAGGTCATCTAGTCTAATTCTTCCATTTTCAAGAGGTAGTGGAGAAAAACAGAAGGGAAGTGACTCGTCAAAGATCACGGAAGTAGCAAGAGGTAGAGATGTAATTTGAACCAAAAGCTAGCATTCAATCTGTTATGCCAAGCTGTCCTCTTTTTCAAAGGTCAAATATTCAATTGGATCTGGTCATCTTAATGATCTACTAAACCAAATTTAGTTGTTTATTTAGTTATTAGCATTCTCTCCCTCTTGAAATTACTATGTGTTGACTTGCTTGTACATGTTCTATCTTCCAAACAGAATATAAGCTCCTTAAGGGCAGGGAAAGTTTCATTATTGTCATAATAGCCTAATTTTCAAGCACACAACCTTGAACACAGTTGGTCCTTAATAAATATTTAATGAATTGAAGGTTTTATTTTTATTAAGTCAGTTTACCATCTGGAATAAAATTAATTGCTGAGGAATTGAACTTGCAAATGGTTTATCTAGTCATGAAGAATTACAGAATCAGAAGGGACTTTGGAGGATACCTGGTCCACCCTGTACCTGAAAAGTATTCACTCCATATCATCATTAACAAGAAGCCATCTATCCAGGGCGGCCAGGTAGCACAACGAGTAAGAGCACTGGCCCCAGAGTCAGGATGACCTGGGATCAAATCTGGGCTCAGACACTTAGCACCCACCCAGAAACACCTGGCCATGTAACCTTGAGCAAGTTACTTAACCCCAATTGCTTAGGGGTGGCCAGGTGGCTCAGTAAGAGCACTGGCCCCAGAGTTGGGATAATCCGGGATCGAATCCAGGTTCAGATACTTACCACCACACCCAGAAATAACTGGCCGTGTAACCTTGAGCAAGTTAACCCCAATTGCTTAAAAAAAAAAAAACCAACCATCAATCCTTCATTCAAAGATCTCCAGTCATTGGTAACTAGCTAATTATAAAAATCCATTATAAATGAGAATGTAACAAACATGAGAGTCCCTCTAGGACCTTTCTTAAAATACTGCTAAGAAAGTTGATAATATAAGGTCCCCCCCAAATAAAATATTTGAGCAAGGTATCCCAAAGATAACTTTTCTTAAGACAATTTAAGCAATAGTTTCATTCTGTGTCCTCTCCCCTCATCCAGTCCAGCTCCCCTTTATGAATGTAAAGCTTCCCAACTATCAGGAAAAGGCTGTTTTGCTTGCCTTTGTATTCTCAACACTTAACATAGTTCCTGACACGTGAGTACCTTAGTAAATATTAAGTGAGACCTTAATAAATGTTTCTCTTTCTTTTCCTCCCTCCCTCCCTTCCTCCCTTCCTTCCTCCCTCCCTCCCTTCCTTCCTTCCTCCCTTCCTTCCTTCCTTCCTTCTTTCTTTCCTTCCTTCCTTCCTTCCTTCCTTCCTTCCTTCCTTCCTTCCTTC
>NW_027186540.1:22597497-22602868 GCF_028583685.1 Petaurus breviceps papuanus
CCTTCCTTCCTCCCTTCCTTCCTTAATTTCCTTTCATTATTAATTCATCTTCTCATATAGCAGCATATGAATATTTCTAGCTACAAGGTACAAAGATACAAACCAGATACAATCAAGAAAAGAATTAGTATGGCAAAGCTTTCCTCAAAGTCAAATAGATTGCAAATCTTGTTTCTGTCCTAAGCACATGGTTATTCTAGGAATCATACAAAGTTTGATCTGGGATAAAGCTAATTGGGGTAGAGGCTGGAGTGAAGGAAAGTGAAGTGAAGGAAAGGAGTAGGAGATATGCCTTCACAAGACCATAAAACATAGACAAAAGTACAGCCTGATGAATTTTAAATTGACAGACTCTATACTGAATTATACTATGAATTTTCTGTAAAAGGAGTTTTATTAAAATCTAAGAAAAAACAATGTTTCCCCTTTTCTATCCAGTAGAGGTCATTAATCCCTTACTTACATGTTCGATTATATTCAAATAATCTCAGGTTAAAATACTCTGTCTAGCCAGGATGGTGGATTATAGAAGTGCAGGGGGTACGGAGGAGGATCTCAAAACTCATGTAATCCAACCCCTTGTTTTATAGATGAGGAAATGGAGACTCAGAAGGAGTATATATATATATATGTTTAGCCCAAGGCTACATAAATTGTAAGTAGCCAAGTCAGGACTCAACATCTAAGTACCCAGCTCTGATAATCCTATTATGCAGGAATGACTTAAACCATAGTCCAAGCAATAGAGAATATCTATTATCCAAGAACCACCCTAGCCTAAAAAGAGTCTGTATTAGTCTGACCATGTCAGGTACATGTTGTGATGTTAGCCAATATTAATTAAGATCATTGAATAGAAGCTGTCACTTTCTGAACTGCTACATATCTCAGATCTTGGGAGTGCTGGGTATGGGACTCTCAAATATTGGAATATGAGTTATGGCATGTGCTAATAGGGAACAGTCACTTGCTAATGGGCAAATCAGTTGTTTTATTAGGCAAAGTATATGCGGAGGAACAATTTTCCATTTCTTTTCTGCATGACCTTTTACCCTATTATTCTCTCACCTAATTAAATAGAGAGCTGGGTCTGGAATCAAGACTTGATTTCAAATTGGGCCTCAGACATTTACTAACTGTATGATCCTAAGCAAGCCACTGTCTTCCTCAGTTTTCTCAACTGTGAAATGGTGATAATAGCACCTTCATTCTAGAGTTGTTGAGAATTAAATGCAATATTTGTAAAACAGTAGAGTGCCTAACATATAGTAAGTGCTTAATAAAAGTTTATTTCCTTTCTTCATTTCAAAGGACCATTTCCAGCACTCCCAAGATCTGGGATTTACAGCATTTGAGATAGCTTCTACAAACCAGTAAATGCCTAGCTATTACATAGTCCTCATAGCCCTAAGCTGGGGGCAACCTGGAAAGTGATTACTAGTGTGAGCATTTTATAAAACAAGCACCATGAGTTATTTAATTTAACACTTAGAAATAGCTCCAAAGGGATTGAGAATTACAGCATAGATGAACTGCAAAATTTGGCTGATCACAGTAGGGGAATCATATAATCCAACAATAACATTACGTAAGCATAGGAGATATAATGTAAGGCACACAATCATTCAAAGCTATAATCCAGGGATATTTTTCCCAATAAATTGCATTAAACATTTATAGTTAGGTTAATGATGTCTTCTGGACTGCTATTGAGGCATATCACTAGCAAGTTGCCTATAAGGTGGACCCATAAAATAAAAACAAATACAAAATAATAGCTAATATTTAGATAGTGCTTTGAGGTTGCAAATCACTTTACAGAAATTATCTTATTTGATTTTCATAACAACCTTGTGAAGTAGTGCTATTATTATGTTCATTTTACATATGTGGAAACCAAGGTTGAGAGAGTTTATGTGTTTGTGACTTGCCCAGGACCACATAGCTAATGTCTGAAGTTGGATCTGAACTCAGGTCTTCCTGACTCCAAGTCAAGTTCTCCATCTGCTGTGTTACCTAGATACCTTCATAACAGTCTTTGATCCTGGGTAGCCCCAACCATGCTTCAGGAGAGCAAAATGCAGCCTTGCAGACAAATTGAGTCGTACAGAAATGTTAAGATCATGTGAACACAGGGCTATCAGACCATAGATAGAGAATTAGAAAGGAAATTAGAGATCATGTAGTCTAATTTTTTTATTTTACAGTTCAGAAAAGTGTGGCTCAGAGAGATGACCTGACTTTCCCAAGGTGATAAATAGCAGAGTCAGCTTTTGAACTCATGTCCCAGGACTCATTAGAGAGGCAGTGCACTGTAGAGGATAGAGCACCAACTTGGAGTCAGGAAAACCTGGATTAAAATCCTTCCTCATGCATTTGTCTATAAGATTGTGATCCTGGACAAGTCACTTAATGGATCTCAGTCTCAATTTCCTCATCTGTAAAATAAAGGAGTTAGACTAGGTAATCTTTAAAGTATCTTCTAGTCCTAGATTTCTATTCCTATGGCCCTACCTATTATTTTAGCATTTATGTGAGAGGCAACTTGTCTTTAAGGCTGAATTTTGCTCTGCTGAGTCATTACTTTTGAATTAAACAACAAAACACAACAGCATCATGTATTTTTTCTACTTCTTAGTCAACTATATGAGTGTGAAGGTATCTGCCTTAGGAAACAATCTGTAAAAGCCTGTATTTTCCTTTCTCATAGTTTCATTACAAATACCCGCAGTACATGTATAGGGAATTTTCATGATGATTTTATAGAAAGGAGAAAGAAGTCATATGGGTCGGTAATTTCTGGTCTCTTTGGTCATCTTTTTTTCTCTGTAATAAAACCATCAGTGATTTCTTCAGCTCTAGAGGCAACATGTGGTGGATAGAGAATTGACACTGAAGCCAGGAAGACCCATTGTCTTTTGCTTTTCTTTGTACCCCTAATGCTTAGCATAGTGCCTGCCGCATAGCAGGCACTCAGCAAATGTTTATTGACACTTACCCAGGTTCAAGTCCTGCCTCTAATAATGTATGACCTTCTGCAAGTCATTTAACTTCTCAGTACCCTTAAGACAAATTGCAGAGAAAGCAACAACCTTCATTAGTATAGGGAGTTACTTAGAAATTCCCTATACTAGTGAAATCATAGGTTCAATTCCCATTCCTAATCAGCTTTAAATCTGTGATCATTTGATCCTATAATCAAAATTTATTGGTCAACATTTAATGCTCTTTCCATTATAGCATGGTTTCTTGATAGATAAATTGTTCAGCAATATTCTGATTATTGTTGTAAATTGAGGCATAAAGGAGTCCTATGCTTGTCAAATGTATTTACCAAAGTCATGAAGGATCCACACAGAGTCCAAAGAGAAGAAATAAAAGAAATTTTTCACATAGCTGGCAAGGTTCACTATATGGTCCTCTATTCAGATGACATTGATTATAAGAAGGGGATATTATAGACCTTCCTCAATAAAATCCCCAAAGAGAAGACACTAGCCATCCATACAGGAAAAAACAAGAGGATGAAGAATACCCATTGCCAAGATTACAATGCAGTTAGATGGGCAGTCCATTGAATTAGTCCATCATTGCCTATATCTTGGACAGGCATTACGGATGTATGATATTCTGGACTCAGAACTGAATAGGAGGATAACAGCCTAGATTTAATTTGGGAAATTTTCAGTATTTAAAATGATTCCAATTTACTCTCTAACACACACAAATTATCCTTTTTAACATTAGTATTTCTGATTATGTTATATATTTTCTTTTTTTTTTTTGGGTGGGGGAAGGCTGGGCAATTGGGGTTAAGTGACTTGCCCAAGGTCACACAGCTAGTAAGTGTTAAGTTTCTGAGGTCGGATTTGAACTCAGGTCCTCCTGACTCCAGGGCTGGTGCTCTATTTTCTGTGCCACCTAGCTGCCCCTATGCTATACATTTTCAAAACATAAAATACCCTAATCTTTGATGAATCAAAATTATGGGTGACTCAAAGGGAAATCTGAGATTTTGATGGAGAGTATAATAGCATATTTTTAATGGTTACTTATGTGAAAAACATGACATAAAACAGATATCACCTAGAAAATATAGGATCACAAAAGGCAATGGAATAGTAATGTAACAAATGTGATGGATAACAAATGGACAGCATTAGTACTACATTGATAAGCATACCATATTAGTTAGGTAGATTAGAAATTGATAGATAGATCATCTTTGAAGAGTTTATGAGTTAGCATGCATAAGTCAGTGGACTGAATTCTGATGGATAAAAATCTTCACCTGGGATAAAATCTAGGGTTAACAAAATCATAGATATGTCCAAATATTGAAGTATAGAGAGCTTTGGGAACTGGTAACCAGGCCTGTGAAAATTAATAAAACTTAAAAAAATTACATTTATATAAAATTTGATTCAATTGGACAATCCAGAGAAAGAAGAGAGACACTTAATATGTGTATGTTTCCCTCTAAGTTTAAATGGTCAATCTCTCTCTCATTGTAATGTGATGGGGACTATGACACACTGAAAACAGAATCCTACGATCAACTGGATCCTGCCAGATTTATAGAGAATTCTTCTTTGAAATACTCAGTATGAAGTAGTATTCATTTGCTAGTAAGTCCTAAAAGACAGAATTTTTATTTCCAGACATAACAACAACAAATAAGAACCTAGTGAGACAGAAGTGTTTCACTACTAAAGTCTTTCTGTTGTAGAGATCAGGCTAGGTATGAATGAATTGCCATGTTAATAAGCCTGAAATAGATCAGATAGCCATTTTTATTTTCATTTTTTCCTTCAAACTCCTACTTCACTACAGCTTGATTTATCTCAGAGTCAATCTAATTTCTTTTACTTACTTGGTCTGTACTTACTCACAAAGCTGCCTTATGCCCTGGAATTCATACATGGGAAACACTTGCCTCCTGTGCAGTCCTTCCCTCTGACTGAATCACTCCTTCCATCGCCTCCATTTAAATGGGGCATCCAGGCAAACCTTCTCTTCATTTCTCATCAAACTGCACTCTGGACTTCTCCATCATGTGGTGAATACCTTCCTTCCTCCCTATGCTCTTTTTGGTTCCTTTTATATGTTGTCTTCTATGATTAAGATTTAAATTCTTTAAGGACTGGGACTATCTTTCCTTTTGCTTGTATTTGTACCACAGTGCCTAACTTATAATAAGTGATTACTAAATGACTGTTGACTGATTTTAACCCAGGGCATATAGTGTTGTCAGATTAGTCTGGGACCAAAACGTTTGGTCTACGGCATTGTCTCACATATCATTTTAAAAAAAGAAGAGGAAAGAGGAGGAGGAGGAGAAGAGCAAAGGAAGAAGCAGAAGCAGCAGCAG
>NW_027186540.1:22602968-22621004 GCF_028583685.1 Petaurus breviceps papuanus
AGGAGGAGGAGGAGGAGGAGAAGGTGAAGAAGAAGGAGAAGGTGAAGGAGAAGAAGAGGAGGAGGAGCAAGGAAAGAAGAGGAAAAGGAAGAGGGAGGAAGAGAAAAGAACAAGAACAAAAACAAAGAAGTAGTAATAGTGCTATGTGGCCTAACTGTTCTTTCCTCATTCTTAATGTTCCTTCCAAGACTAAAATTATAGAATCTATGAACCAGCAATATAGTTCATATTTCATGCTGGATAGCATGGTGGAACTGTATTGAATCAAGGTTGGTCTCATTACTGACCCTGTGTGGCAGAAGTGAAGAAATAATTTTGAAGAGAGAGGGCTCCCTTGGTTAAGTTTGGGATTTTACTGTTCAATGTTTCTAATTCTACGCTGTTGATGATCAGGCCTTCTACTGGTTATTTAGCACATATGAATCATGTTATAGTTTCAAAATACTTTTCTATCATTAGCAACTTTTCAGTATGAATCAGACTAATTTCATTATCTCTTCCTAACAGAGCAGGAAATGGAAAGGAGTCTTTTTTTTCCCCCGGAATTATCACAGGGAACTGAAGGCATAGAGCGTCACAACTGTTTGACTTCCTACATTTCTGAGGTAGATCTAGTTCTAACAACAACAATAATAATACTGATAATAATAACAGCTAGCATTTACATAATGATTTAAGGTTAATAAAGCACTTTATAAATATTATTTTATCCTTACAACAACCCTAAGTAGATACTACTATTATTATCCCCATTTTACAGATAAAGAAACTGGTACAGACAGAAGTTAAGTGACTCGCTTGGAGAGCATATGTGAATTCAGGTCTTCCTGATTCTAGCACTCTATCCCCTGTATTACCTAGTTGCCTAGTTCTATCCAAACACTTTGATTTAGACATGTAATCTGAATGACTTCTGGAATCCCAGTGTGTAGTTGTAGAGTATCCAGCAGGCCCTGGTTATTCATAGTTCCTTGAGCACTGGCTCTAGGGATGTGCTGGACAGAAGGATAGGGTTTATATACCTATAGTCTCATATCTTTTTCATGGGGCCAAGCTTGAGCATTAAAATTTCCCAAAATTCAGTTTTTATTTTTGTTGTTTTTGCTATTCTTTCCTTTGATATTGTTGGAGTTATTACATTTATGCACACATACGCAGGTTCGTATTTATACAATATATATCACACATATATTTATATACATATACATACATACATATATGCGTCCATCTTGATTCTGCTTACATCACTTTATATCAGTTCATAAATCTTATGCTTTTCTGTATTCTTTATGTTTTTCTTTAATATTCATTTTTCATTAATTTCAATAATATTCTATTATATTTATGTAACACAATTTGTCTTAGTCATTTCCTTATCCTTCAGCTTCTACTTTGCTGTAAGTTCTTTGTTATTAAAATATAAACAAACAAAAACTCCTACTGTATTCCTCTGCAGGTTTTCCCTTACTCCCTAAACTTTTTCTCCCATTGCACAGAGACTACCTTATCTTGGAAGGTGACTTTACCCTTGAACTTCTCACACTAGATGGATACTATGCCCCTTGGACTCTCTCTGATTGGCTGGGTTTTTTCTAGTTTAAGGAAAGCACCCAAGGCCAACCATGTCTTCATTAAACTCTAGGCTCTATTCCTAATTCCTGCAGTCTTTCTCTCCCTCACTTCTTTTCAGTTTCTTTTTGTGTGTTGTTATCTCCCTCTCCCCATTAAAATGTAAGCTCCATGAGGGCAGATAGGGACTATCTTTGTTTCTGCTTATATTTGTTCTCACAGCCCTTAGTACAGTGCCTGACATATAGTAGGCACTTAATAAATGCTTGTTGACTATAACTATTTTCCTGTATGTGGAACTTTTATCTTTCATATCTTTAGGGTAATATGTCTAGCAGTAGAATCTAAGGGGCAAAGATTCTGGACACTTTAGTCACTTTCTTAGCATGATTCCCAATTACTTTACACAATGCTTAGACCAATTCATAGCCCCAACTACAGTGTACCAGGGTATTTGCCTTTCTACAACCTCTCCCACATTGACTACTACCCAGGGTTCATTCTTTACCTAAAATCAAGCCCACCTTGAAATTGTAATGAGTTGAATGGCAATTCTGAAGTCACTGCATTTGGCTTCATTCCAGGCACCAGTCTTTCAGGGTCATATTAAGTTAATTATAGAGCTAAAGTCCAAATCCAGAAATTGTCACTCCCAGACACTGTTCCAGCATGTCTCAATACCCCCATTGCCAAGTGAACTAATTAGGCATGGATTTTTAAAAGCGACACTGTTTCACACAGCCAGGTGCTGGGGGATTTGGGAGCTTGGGACAGTCACTTGAAATTAATGTCAGTACTTTCTATAAAGCCATCTCTGTCCCAGTGATGGGTGGTCTTGCCAGATGGTCTTATAAATCCTATTACCCTCTCATTCCCTCTTCTTCTCTCTCCTACAGTCAAAATCTCCTATGTTATCAATGTCTCTGGGAAAAGCAAAGAAAGAAAGGTACAGAAGTCCTGCATAATTGAACCTAAAATTATTGATGATGGTGATGATAAAATATTCCAGCAGAATCATTAATCATATAATCAAAGGATCAGAAGTATCATATTATACACATTTCCCTGTCAGACAATAACCCATCTTATTTTGAGGACCTGTAGAGATTCTACAACTTTCTATGGTAAAGGATTTAACTTCATAAACAATAAGTTATTCCTAGCTATACCAGATTTCAATCTGTATTATAAAGCAGCAGTCATCAAAACTACTTGGTACTAGCTGAGGAATAGAGGAGTGGATCAATGGAATAGATTAGGCACACGAGATTCAGAAGTCAATGACTATAGTAGTCTATTGTTTGATAAACCAGACCCTGGTTTTTGGGATAAGAACTCACTATTTGACAAAAACTGCTGGGAAAACTGGAATATAGTATGGCAGAAACTGGGCATAGACCATTATCTAACACCATATACCAAAATCAAGTTTAAATGGGTGCATGATGTAGGTATAAAGGTTGATACTGTAAGCAGTCTCTTAAAACAAGGAATAGTTTACCTATCAGACTTGTGGAGAGGGAAAGACTTTATGACTAAACAAGAATTAGAGAACATTATAAAATGTAAAATGGATAATTTTGACTACATGAAATTGAAAAGTTTCTGTACAAACAAAGCCAATGTAACCAAGATTAAGAGGGAGGTGGGAAATTGGGAAAGAATCTTTACAACCTATGTCTCTGACAAAGGACTCATTTCTAAAATATACAGAGAATTGAGTCAAATTTATAAGAATACAAGTCATTCCCCAATTGATAAATGGTCAAAGGATATGAACAGGCAGTTTTCAGAGAAAGAAATTAAAGCTATCTATAAGCACATGAAGAAATGCTCTAATTCACTATTGATTAGAGAAATGCAAATCAAAACAACTCTGAGGTACCACATCTCACCAGTCAGATTGGCTAAGATGACAAAACAGGAAAATGACAAATGCTGGAGAGGATGTGGGCAAATTGGAACACTAATGCATTCTTGGTGGAGTTGTGAACTGATCCAGCCTTTCTGGAGAGCAATCTGGAATTATGCCCAAAGGGCTATAAATACTTTCATACCCTTTGACCCAGCAATACCACTCCTAGGGTTATATCCCAAAGAGATCACAGAAATGGGAGAAAGACCCATATGTACAAAAATGTTTATAGCAGCTCTTTTTGTGGTAGCAAAGAATTGGAAATTAAGGGGGTGCCCATCAATTGGGGAATGACTGAACAAGTTGTGGTATATGCATGTTATGGAATACTATTGTGCTATAAGAAACGAGGAGCAGACAGTCTTCATATTTACCTGGAGAGGCTTAAAAGAACTGATGCTGAGTGAGAAGAGTAGAACGAGGAGGAATTTGTACACAATTACAGAGACAGTGTATTTGCGATGACCAACTTTGATAGACTGGACTCATCTCAGCAATGCAGTGATATAAGTCAATCCCAAAAGACTCATAATGGAGAGCAATATGTGCATCCAGAGAAAGAACTAGAAAGAACTAAGTTTATATCCAGGTGGAAGCAAAATACCTGATCTTTTTCCTTCTCTTATTTGATTTTATGTCCTCTTTACCATTTTTCATTCCAGCTGGTACAATCCATCCTTATAACCTGACTAATGTATAATGTGAAAGTATTTACAGATCCTATACTTGACTATAAGCTGCCATGGGAGGGGGAGGGGAGGGAGGGGGACAAAATGTGAAATTCAAGGAATTGTGGAATTGAATCCTGTAAACTAAAAGGAAACAAAAAATTTAATAAAAAAATTTAAAAAGAAAAAGAAAAGAACAATAAATTATTCCTCCTGTATAACCCAGTTCCATTGTGGTACTACTTAAACCAATTTATTTTTTTTTCTGCTTAAGAAAAGTGTAACCATTGGTCACTATCTTTTTACATGTTTGTTCAATTGTTTTTCAGTCATGTCCAACTCTTCATGACCCTATTTGGGATTTTCTTGGCAAAAATACTGGAGTGATTTGCCATTTCCTTCTTCAGTTTATTTTACAGATGAGGAAACTGAGGCAGAGTTAAGTGACTTCCACAAGGTCACACAGCTAGTAAGTGTCTGAGGCCAGATTTGAACTTAGGAAGATGAGTCTTTTTGACTCCAGGTCTGGTACTCGATCCACTGTGCCACTTACCTGTCAGTCTTCTTACATGAGAGGTCTCCAAAAGTTGTATGGGGGATCAGAAGCTGAAATTGAATCTCATTGTATGAGGTGTTCCAGCATTCAAAGTGGCCAGCCATGGGGGATGGTGCATGTCAGCTTTGCATATCTCACTATATGTCCTCTGTCTTCATGGAGCAAAGAGTCTAGCAGGGAAAAAAATGTTACAGACATAGATAACTATATTATCCAACACAACAGAAATATATCAGACAGTTACAAAACAAAGGGCTTGGTTGTAATCTTGGGGAGAGTTGTTATGATTGTGAATGGAGGTGGATCAGGAAAATCTTGGAAACCAAATTTAAATCTGACTTTAAAGAATCAACATTAAAGGAATAGTTGATTAAAGGCATGGAGGTATGACTTTACAGTGACTATTTGGGGATATGAAGTTATCTAATTTGACCTGGGCATGGAGTATAAAGTAATAAGGAATGAAGATGAAAAGGGAACATGATTGTCAGGTTATGGGTTTTTTTGTTTTTGTTTTTTGCTTTTTGTAAGGCATTTCGGGTTAAAGTGATTCACCCAAAGTCACATGGCTAATGAATAAGTGTGTCAAGTATCTGAGGCCAAATTTGAACTCAGGTTCTGCTGACTCCAGGGCCGGTGCTCTATTCACTGCACCACATAGCTGCCCCTATTTGTTTATTTTTAATGCCACAGGGGAGTTAGAATTTACTCAGGAAGAAATAAGGAGCTTCTGAAGATTTTTGAGAAGAAAAGTGACATGATCAGATTTATGCATAAGAATATTGTACCAAATCTATGAAAGCAATTTTTATTTCCAAGTAAAATCTTCTCTAACTATGGAGCATTTTAGTCCCATTGCTCATTGCACTAGATTGCATTTCTGTGATTTGTGGCATAGAAATAAGGAACAGGGAATGAAACTGACAAAAATGAGGAAAATGAATGTTGGGAAAGCAGAGGAAAGGGAAACAAAAGGGTTAAATTGTGGGGGGAAAATCTGAAAGCAAAGTCTACAATGGTAACTTGAAATGGAGAGTAAAATTAATTCCCTGGACAATTAAGGACAAATACACACTTAGAAACATCCAGATCATTTGATGGAAGGCAGGCTTGGGCTGAACTATAAAACAGAAGCTTTTACTACTTTATCTATTTTGTTAATGTATTTATGACATAAAATTAATAACAATTTTCTAAGCAATATTCTACATTTCTCTTGCACACTTACTTCCAGGTCCTTATCTGTGGTAGCTTTTCTTTTGTGATTTTTCATGATTTTGAACATAATGTTGAGATATGCATAGATTGTCTACTTTTAAATAAGATTTCAGTTTGTCTGTCATGTATTATCTATTCAATTCGACGTAACAGCTATTTAACAGTGCCCTGTTATATGCAAGTCAATGTGAGGAATACTCAGATTACTAAAAACCTAATTCTTTACCCTGAAGTAGCTTGCAATCTAGATTCTTAGTAGAATCTTTTAATGTGGGGAGGTGGGGTGAGGAATAAGACATGTATATAAACAAATAACTATGTAGAGAGAAGATGAGAGGGCAAAATGGAGGGAGGAAAATGATGGAAAGAAGTCAAGTTAGAATTACAGAATTAAATAGTGAGTTCCTCAAGAGAAAGGACAGTCTTTTGGTTTTCTTTGCATCCCCAAGGCTTAGCACAGTGCCTAGAACATCGAAGGCACTTAATAAATGTTTATCAATTGACTTAACAGCATGTCAGAGCTAGATTGTATCTTAGAGATCATTTATTGAAACCTTATTTTTACTGGTGAGAAAATTGGGGCCCTGAGAGGGATCAGAGTATTTTAGGATAATAGATCAAGAGATGGAAAGCAGCTCAGGTGCCTCCTAGTCCAACTCCATTATTTTACAGATGAGAAAATTAGGGTACAGGAAGGTTAACTGATTTGCCCAAGGTCACACTGGTAGTAAGCATCATAATTAGGGAAGTTTACCTGCCCAGAGTAATAGGGCTAATTAAGTAAAAGAAAGGAGAATTGAGCTGAGGACTTCCGGCTACAAGTGTGATATCTTTTCCACTACAGCACCAGTTTCACAGAATTATAGCTTTTTAGCACAGGAAAAGACATAGTTGTTAGATTATAGATGTACATCTTTGCAGTATTAAATTTCTGTGCCCTATCATCCTACACAACACTTGTTTGACAGGTGAATGGGGAATACTCATTAAGCCTAAACATATTTGAAAAATCATTTATTAATAAGTCCCAATTGACCTGTGCTTTTCTATATTGTACAGAGTGCCACAAAATTGGTGCTATAAAAGAGTGGGTAACGTAAAAGTGACATGGGAAGGGACAATGTAGGAATCTCACTGAGGGAACCACTAAATTGGGCACATCTATTTCATTTGATTATCATATAACCATGGATAAACATGAGGTCTTGTAGGAGCGAAAAAGCATTTGCAAAACACTAAGTGCAAAGCATTGTGCTGAGACCTCGACCCCTCCACGCCGCAGCCCCCACATCATAGACTTAGAGCTAGGAAAGGAGGAAGAAAATTTAGAAGTCTTACAGTTCAACACTTTTATTATACAGATGAAGAAGCCAAAACCAGGAGAGAAGTCACTACTTGCCCAAGGTTACGGAAGTCACTGTAGCAAGCTAAAGGCCGAGATTCAAACCCTAGTTATCTGACTTTTTCCATTCATTTATTATTTCCTCCATGAAAGTCTCATCATCCCTCAGAAGTGGCCCGCGGTTCTCAAAGGCTAGGCCAGCAGAGTTCAGATTCTGACAGGTCCGAAAGAGTTGGAAAGTCTTCTGGTACAGGTCAGGCGATTCTATGTGTGTTGTGACAAGACCAGCCTAATTTCAGAGAGGCTCCTCACAGGAAGTCCGACTAGCAAGGTGATGCTTCCCCCCACCCGCTTTTGGATGCAGCAGCCCAGGAAGACTGTATGTATCTCCTGGGACTAAAGAGATTGTTTTTCCATCCTTTAAGTATTTACTTAATTTCGGCAGCCTCTTTTCTACTTTCCTCTCGTCTCCTCTAAGCCTCTCTTCTCAGCAGTCACTTCTGCTAAGTGAGCAGCTTAGGAAAGGGATCCCCCATTCAGATTCCTCCGGCGTGGGGGTCGGTGGGTGGGGACACCTCTGGGACAGCGTTCAATTTGGGGTCTCCCCGCACCTTTCCTTTCCTCACCTGTAGCTGACCACTTCCCCACCGGCTGCCCTGCAAAGACTGAGAAAGGCTGAAGCGCTTTGCTGTGCGGTTGTGAAATGTTTCGTGAATAAGCCCGTCGTCGGGCCCAGACACCAGCACCAACTCTGGGAATCCCTGGGACGCGCAGCAGGGGCTCTCCAGCGGGGGCTGTGTACTCTCCTTCCCCCAGTGCTGCCGCCCCAGCACTGCCTCCCTTCCTACCCGGCTCCGCGAGCAGTTTCTCCTGCCCGCTTCTGCCTGCCACGTGAGGGGCGTCCCCGGGCCTGCCGCGAGCGCGAGGGGTTAATTCTACTAGCAGCCCGCCACGGCGCGCGCTTTCTGGTGCTGCCGCTCCGGCTCCGGCTCCGGCGTAACCCAAGCCCCTGGCCCCGCAGCTTTCCTGGGCAAGTCGAGCTTAGCGCCTTATTGCCCAGCGGAGGATTTGCCACCTTCTGCTGCAGCAGCTGCAGCAGCTGCAGCAACAGCAGCATCAGCTGCGGGACCAACCGCCGCGGGCAGCTGGAGTCAGAGAAAAACGGAGTGGAGAAAACGAGGTGGGGGTTGGGGGGTGGAGTGGTGGTGAGCTGGGCTGGAGAAACAGGAGGACAGGAGGAAGATCAGGGCGAGCAAAAGGGGGGATGCTCAGCCCTCCCCCCTGTCTCCTTCCGGGAGGGAGGATGCAGACTCTGAAACTGGCGCTGTTATGCTGAGGCTGGAGCATTGGAGCTACAGCGCTGCTCCGTGTGTGTATGTGTGTGTACGTGTGTGTGCGTGTGCCTCCTGTGCATAAAGAGGTGAGGGGAGGGGGAGGAGGAGGAGGAGGAGGAGGAGGAAGAGGAGGTGGCGGTGGTGGTGGAGGAGGAGAATGCCAGGAGCAGCAGCAGCAGCCGCCGCCGCCGCCGCTATGCTCCCAGCTCAGGAGGCTGCTAAGCTCTACCACACCAACTATGTACGGAACTCCCGGGCCATTGGCGTGCTCTGGGCCATCTTCACCATCTGCTTTGCCATCGTCAACGTGGTGTGCTTCATCCAGCCCTACTGGATCGGGGACGGCGTGGACACTCCTCAAGCGGGCTATTTCGGGCTCTTCCACTATTGCATCGGGAACGGCTTCTCCAGGGAACTGACCTGCCGGGGCAGCTTCACAGACTTCTCCACCCTGCCCTCCAGCGCCTTCAAAGCTGCCTCCTTCTTCATCGGGCTCTCCATGATGCTCATCATCGCCTGCATAGTCTGCTTTACCCTCTTCTTCTTCTGCAACACGGCCACCGTCTACAAAATCTGTGCCTGGATGCAGCTCACCTCCGGTGAGTACCCACCCACCCCCCTCTCTTCCAGGAGGGGAGGGAACTCGAGGCGTCCTGGGAGGGAAGTGGCAGCTCCCGGAAAGGGGCATAGGGTGAGAGGAGATGGTGAGGGGACGTTGCTCTTTATGTAGAAACTTAATCGGACTAGGGTTGAGGAGAGAGGTGAACAAGGCCAGTACTCAGAAGTCGTGCCCCCACCCCATCAAATGGCAAACCATCCCGTGGCGTTTGGGTGCCTGATGGAAGTCCAGGGGAAAGCCACCTGCAAGTCAGTCGCTGAGAAGAGTCAGTTTGTAAAGGTGAAGAAAGAGTCACTGAAATTCTCAAATTGGAGGACTCTGAGGGTGTGAGGGGCAGGGGGATGAGGAAAGAAAATTTGGGGAGGCTGTGCTGGAGGTTTTGGTCTTGAGACTGTGTTTATCAGTCTACTTATTGGTGCCTTCTGGACTATGGTTCTGTCATTGCTGGAGGGCGACTGGAGCTTCTGAGTGCTGATGTTGGTTTGTGTCCATCTGCCCCAGGCTTGTTAAAAAAAAAATTCTTGGTCCACCTTGAACACTTGAAAATTCTTTAGTGGTTTAGTCTTAAACTACAACAAATGTAGAGTTCCTTGGAGATTTCCCAATGTCGAGTTTGCAGTTCTTGCCTTTTAGCTGTCAAAATATCATTTTTGCCCTCACCCCCACCAAGAGGGAGCAAGAGGTCTTGGGAAAAGGTTCAAGTTCACTTTTCTTCATAATTCCATCTTGGGGAGTGCATTTAGGGAGGGAGAAAGCAACGAAAACTAATTTCATTTGCATTCTCTGGAAGATCTTTGCCTGCTTGGGTCAGGCTTTGGATAGATGAAGTAAATAGATGGTTCCAAAAAGATGCAATTCTGAGCACCAGAGTGACTTTTACCTCAGGAATAAAAAATAAAGTGATTTCTTAGTCACTTTGAAGAGTTGAGAAGTAAAACTCTGCTTCTCTCTTGTTCTTTCCCTTTCTTTTGACTGATAATAACAAATCTCTCTTGGAATCCCCCTTCTATTTTGACACCTTCTTTTTCAAATACTAACCCTGCTATCCTAAGTTCCTTGGCCCACTGCTGTCAAGAAACATAAGATAAAGTTGAGTCTAAAAAAGGCTGGGTGAATGTCCAAATAATGAATATATTTCAGAGAGCTAGACTTTTTCAGTTGTATTCCTTTTCATTTTTCTGATTTTTCAAAGGTGTTAGCTTCAAGATTTTGTAGTTTATCCTAAGAGCTTGGCAGTGTGTTCTGGGGAGCAGGGCTTCAGAATAAATTTACAAGGCAAGTTGACATATGTACATCTGGGTATCTTGTCAGTGTTTGATTTTTCTCCTATGACATCCTATATATTACTTATTTTATATGAGAATGGGGAATCTCTTTGAGACTAAAATTGTGTGAAAGTCATTTCTTTTTATAAAGAAAATGTCCCAGTTGACTGATGATATTATATACTCTAAATACCTGTATTGGAAAGGTACCAAGAAATGGGCATGAATACACTGATTTGGGAATTTTGAAATCTCTATAGGAGGGTATTTGTCTTTCTCAAAGAAAAAAAAAGATACTTTCTCTGCAGCTTCCTATGACACTTTTCCCCCCTGAAACTGCTGTCAACTTCAATGATTGTTTTCAAACATTGGCATAACTTTAAAATTTATACCAAAAAATTAGACACTTTGTAATTAATGTGTGTATTATAGAAACTCAGATAGGGTTGCTCTTAATTCCTATCCCTGGTTTGACCCTGGAGAGGAAAAGGACATGCAGGATGCAGATGTTTGGGGAAAGACTTGACCCTGCACAACTAATCTAATTTCTCTCAGTTAACTGACCTATTTAGGTTTGGTGATTCAAATCAGTTTCATCATTCAAATCACTGAAATTAACCTTGGATAAAGATATCCTGACCTTATGTTTATACAGTTTTATGCATTAAAAACAAACCTTACTATGACACTAGAAAGGGAAGTCAGTTTTGGAGAAAGTTCACAGAGCTTCAGTTCATAACAAGCTGGGTTTGACTTTGAAATGTATTCTTTCCCTTCTTGCTCAGGGTTTAATGTTTTGAAGTTGCTTTTAGTATTTTATAAAGAATAACCATCAAACATAAGAAAAAACCTTAAAATTTTAAAAATTAGTATCCTTTTCTTGAGAAGAATGAAGACCGTGTATTCTCAAGAATTTGACATAAATCTTTTCTTCACATATTACTGTGAAATGTTAGGGCATTTCTCAAACTGCAATGATAGGAGAAATATTTTCTTCACTTTTAGAAAAGTACATATCCATGCATGTGTTTCAAGTCTTTATTTGGAATTACTAATTTTATTTGATTTTAAAAAATTCTAGATGAGACATATGGGAAAGTAATTTCATTTACTGATATGGCATATCACTGAAAATACAATATTTGTGTTACAGAATCGAATCACATTAATACAGAATTGAATTAAATCAAAACAACATTCACTGTTTTGTTAATGAATGTGGGTGGTATAAAGGATGGCCATGTTTGAAAAGGTGTTCCATTTTTATGAGCTTAATGATATCAACAAGACATTTTACATTATATATTATGGACTTAATTGGAAACTGTAGAATGTTACCTTTTCACCTTTAATTGTCCTCTAGTACTTATGGTCTAAATGTATCTAGGCTAATCTCCAATGTAATTTGCCAAATATGAAAGACCAGATTTAATTCACCATTCATATATAGAGAATGTTAACTCTTCTGAAAGTCAAATGATCAGTTTATATACTTAGTTATCAGAGCTATTTCTGTTTTAGTGGCAACAAATCCGAACACATTCAGATCTAAAAATATGTAACAATAAATATTGATGGTGAGGAAAATCATGTATTTGTTTCAGTCCACTACCAAGAAGCTTTCTCTTTTTCTCCTCCTTTCTCCACTTTGAACACTGGTTGAGGACAAGTACACTTGATTTAAAGTCATAGCCACCATTATCATCATCATCATAATCGGCATCTTCATCACAGATTTAAATAGCACTTAAAATGTGCAAAGTACTTTAGTCAACAAGTCAAGTATAAAAAGAATTTATTAAATACCGACTGTATTCTAGGCACTGTGTTAAGCACTAGAGATGCAAAGAAAAACAAAAACAGTTCTTGCCTTCAAGGAGTTCACAATGTAGTGGAGAGAAAGCATGTCAACAGCTATGTGCAAGTAAGAATTATGCAGGAGAAGTTGGAAATTGATCCCAGAAGGAAGGCACTGGCATTAAGGGACACCAATTAAGGCCTCTTACAGGGGAAGAGATTTTAGTGGAAGCTTGAAGGAAGCTGAGGAGGCCAGAAGGTCGAGGTGGTGAAAGAGAGAATTCAGGGTCAGGAGATGGAGTTATCTTGTGTGAGGAACAGTAAGGAGACAAGTCACTGGACTGCAGAGTCAATAGAGTAGGGGGGAGTTAAGGTGTTAGAAGATTGGAATATTAGTAAAGGTAATAATATATAATACATGTAATATAATATATTATAAGATATAATATATTAATATGCAGTGATATATTAATATACAATATATAATTTTAAGAATGATATATAATAATAATAATAAAAATAAGAGTAAATGAAGGTCTTTAAAAGTCAAACAGAGGATTTTGATCCTGGAAGTAATGTGGAACTACTGCAGCTTATTTACTAAGGGGGTTAAAAATGATCAGACCTGTACCTGTGGAAGAACAGTTGGATAACTGAATTAAAGGATGGCCTTGAAGCAGAGAAAGCAAACAAACTATTGTAATAGTTCAGACATGAGGTAGTGAAGGATTGCATCAGGGTAGTGGCATGGTCAGAGGACAGATACAACTGATGTTAGGAAGGATGACTTGGCAATAGATTAAATTTGAGGTAGCATAGAGAATGAAGAGTCAAGGTGGACACCTAGACTGTGAGCCTAGTTAACTGGGAAGATGTTTATACTTTGACAGTAATAGTGAAGATTGGGAAAGATGAGGTTTGGGGAGGGGATAATTAATTCAGCTTTGAACATGTTGAGTTTAAGATGTCTGTAGAACATCCTGTTCAAGATGTCCATTAGACAATTAGAGATAAAAGCCTGGAGGTCAGCAGAGAAGTTAGAGAAGAATAAATATATCTTCATAATATCTATAGAGTATGACAATTGAATGAATGGAAGTTGGTGAATTGACCAAGCTAACTAACATAGAAGGGGAAGAGAAGAGGTCCCAAGACCAGGCCTCAGGTGCACCAACATTACGGAAGCACAATCTGGATAAAATTGCAGCAGAGAAGATTGAGCAATGTTCAGATAGATAGGAAAAGAGCAATATCATGAAAATGTAGAGAGAAGAATTATCAAGGAGAAGAGAGTGATTTGACAGTGCCAAAGGCTGCACAAAGGTCAAGAAAGGTGAAGGTTGAGAAAAGATCGTTAGATTTGGCCATTGAGAGATCACCGGTAACTTTTCATAGGGCAGTTTCAATTGAGATATTATCAGAAGCCAGACTCCAGAGAGTTAAAAGGAATCAGAGAAAAGAAAGTGGAGGTACCAATTGTATACCTTTTTTCTCAAGGAGTTTAGCCATGAAAAGGAGAAGAGGCATTGGATGATGGCTAGTGGGGATGAAAAGGTCAAGTGAAGTTTTTGAGAATGGAGGAGACATGAATGTGTTTGTGGGCATTAGGGAAGCAGCCAGTAGGCAGAGAGATCTTTGAGATTAAATGGGAGTGAGGATAATAGAAGGGGAGACCTACTGGAGAAGATAAAAAGGAATGGGATCACTTATACATGAAGAAGGTTTGCCTTAGCAAGGAGAAGGGTCACCTTTTCATGCGAGACAAAGGTGAAGGAAGAGATAGTGGAGCAGAGGTGGAAAAACATCTGAATGTTATAAAATTAGAAAGGGTAAAGAGGTAACCATGGGTGAATGGGCTCAATTTTTTCCAGTGAAATGAGAGATATTGTTCTTACCTTTAAATGCATTGTATCATGTGGTCCTCACATTAATCCTATGAGTTATGTACCCTTATTATTCCCATTTAACAGATTAGGAAACTGAGACCAATAGTGGTTAAGTGACTTTTCCAGGATTACATGCCTAGTTATTGTTTCAGACAGGATTTGAATATAGATCTTTCTGACTCTAGGTCTATATACACTCCAGGAGAGGTAACCTTAATGATTATCTAATCAGTCCATTGGTTGTTAACCTGGGGTCTATGGCCTTCAAGGAGTCTATGGGTAGATTTCAGGGAGGCCATAAACTTGGATGAGAAAAATTACTTTTTTGTTTCCACTAACCCTTAACTGAAGTTTATAAACTCCATTTAAAAATATCATTCTGAGAAGGGTCCATAGGTTTCAGCAGATTCCTAAAGGGAACTACGACTCAGAAGAAATTAAGAACTTCTCCTCTTGTCCATTTTCTTCCTTATATTTTACATAAGAGAAATTGAGAAATGAAGGTGCCCACATTCACTGCAGAGTAAGTAGCAAACCTGGGATTCAAACCCAGAATCTAGGATTCAATTTAAGTGATTTTTTTATTACTTTACATGAAGTAACTTGTTCAAGATCACTGAGGTAGAAATGAGGAGAGTCAGGATTCAGTTATAGATCTTTTGACTGAAAATTCCAGGCTCTTTCCTCTGTGCCACACTTGCCTGAAAATATTTTTACTTGCTCCAAAAATATTTTTTTAGCATACTAACTATGTTTGTCTAGCACTGGAATCTATATATGAAAAGGATGTCATTTTAGATGTTGTTATGAGCTCCCTGACCTCCTCATTCCTCTATTTTCTCCAAATAATTATCAGTCTTCCTAGTGAGAAGCAAGTCAATGTTCATTAACTCTTTCTTAACCTGATATGGAAATTACTATGATACACCATTGAGAAAAAGGTGTAAAATTGCATTCTTTGGTGATTTTTGCATTTCTGAAATCTAAAACTGTCTCTCAATATAATATATAAAAACCATATATATATATATGTATGTATGTATGTATTTATACACACATATTCAAAGAGAAAAAATATCCATAAGACAATCCACATAGGGAAAGAATTTGATTATTCTCTGATCCGATCTGTTCCTACCCTGGAGAAAAGCTAGATTTCTAGTTAGCTTTATAGGTTAATAAACTGCACCTAGTTTGGATGAGGATGGAAAGACAATGTCATACCTTTAGAAATTTTGATCCCTACTTCTTTCCTCTTAGGGTATAGATTAAAGAATAGTCAGTTAGTATTCTTGAGTTAAATTAAGCGCTTTTTTAGGCAAACAATAACTAAATCTTGTAATGTTTTACAGGCTATATACTGTCTTAAATTGGTTCTAGAGCCATATACATAACCAGCATAAACTGAAGAGCAAATGTCATACGACACATGCACCTTTTGAATTTGGGCTGTTGCATTTTTCACTAACTGTAATCTCCAGATGGCCCTGAAGATTTTGCATAAGTCCAGTGTGGATTACTAAATTGAGGCCAAACATTGAGAGACAAATGAGAGCCAAGATAGCCACAACCATGTCATTGTAAGCATCTGACAAAAGTGCTAGTCAAAGAAGCGAACCTCTCTGGCAGACAGAAGAGCCAAGATTACATTAATTGCTTCTTAGTTTTTCCTTCATCTAATGGTAGCAATTTTTTTTCTCCTTGGCTATTGTGAGGAAGTTTGCTATAGTAGAAACCATACAGGCAGTAGAATCAAAAGATGTGGGTTCTAGGGCTCTCCTACTGACTCCGCCATTTACTGCCATTGGGAAAGTAATTTAGCCCACTTTCTTCACTATGAAATGGAGATAATGATACTTGGATTACCTATTTGCCCAATAAAGTGCTTTTGAAGCTCAAATTACAACATGTGTGTAAAACACTATACAAGTGTGAAAGTACAGTGAATAGATGAGATAACCTTCCTGTTCTATTATTCTACTGGTCAAATCCCTTTCTAAAATTATGAAATGAAATTGTTTATGTGAAAATAACTGAAAAGTGAGGTTACTTTTGGAATAGTTAAAATTTACCACTACCTCTACTGATGTTACTGGACTTTGTCACATTATTGGAGTTCAACTAAGAGGGGAAAAAAGCAGACAAGGCTAATTTTAAACTCTTGACATGCTGTGACTAGAAGTAAAGCCACATATCTTTGACAAACATGAACACTCATCATTTTCATTGGTTCATGGTATAGCCTATTTCACAACTCAGTGAGTCCCTTAATCTAGCTCTTTGGAATTCCTTCTTGGCACTAGTTTATGATTTGCTATCAATATGTTAACTTTCCCCCAGAAACATATTTTCTGACCCATGGTTGTTGTTGGTGTGTGTGTGTGTGTGTGTGTGTTTGTGTATGTGTGTGTGTGTGTGTGTGTGTGAGGCTGTGATTTTATTAATATGGGGAACTCTCCGTGAGAAGATTCCTAGCTTTGTATCTTAATCTCAGATGTCTGAGAGAGCTCTCTGGGACACTGAAAGCTAGTCAATTTAAGTCACATAGTCAATATGTACAAAAAGTGGAGCTTGAACTCAGGTTTTTCTGACTTAAAGATCTTCTCTGTATCCACTAGGCTAACAGAATGACTTGAGACCTTTTGGAAGATGGTAAATATGCCTAAGAAATTAATAGTTCCCCTTTCAACTCTTCCCTCTTCCTGTGCTATTCTTGCTTTGCTTAAAATTTAGATACCAAATATAAACTTGAAACATTTCCTCTATTAGAAGGAGGAGCTTGACCCAAGTTAGACTTTCTGTGTCCTTGTTTAGACCACACTGTGATAGGGAAAAGAGGAGAGGGAGGCCATTGTCCTCTCTTTTCCATTCTCTGTACTAATCCTGCTTCCTTTCCACTAGTCCAGTGGCCCCAGACTTTGGTTGCCCTGCTTGTGCAGATCTCTAAGATTCAGAATCCAAGATGAGCATGGTTGGGATTTACCCCAGGGAACGCTAAGAGAGACCGGAGACTCTCTGGTCCTACTGTTGTAAACTGCTTTTGCTGACAACTGAAGGGAACTTAGATTTAGGTGGGGGATTCTTTGCTCAGATGGAACTCATTAACACGTTGAGGGGAGGAGCTGTGAAGAAGGCTGAGGGAGAAATTAGGCTCTACTGAAGATGCATTGCCATCCCTTTTCCCGGATGGAGATCCAAAAGGCCCCAGGCAATGTATACTAATAAGAGATAATCATAATACTTCACATTTACTTAGTGCTTTGATCTTTGCAAAGTGTTTTTTTTTCCTACCCTGTAAAATTTTCATTGTGGGACAGTATGTCCCACTTGCTAGAAAGTATAGGTTTCTTTAATGTAAGTTGAATTTTCAAGCAGTGAAATAAATATACAAGGTATTTTAAATGAGTGATTTATAAACTTTTTTGCCTTTAAAAATGACACAAGTAATTTGTCAGTTGAAGAGGTGTTGAAAAATATATTAATTTGTATGTCAAAACAAACTATATTTCATAACACAGAGCAGTTTTTAAGTGAACATCTGTGATCAAGAGACCATAAACACACATAGTATGTGTTGTGTCAGTGTGTGTGGTTGAGTTGTGCATTTAATAGATTTTTGCCATAATAAAAATGCTGACAAGTTTCTTATATTGTCTTGTACTTTAAAAGAATAATGATAATAATTATTATTCAATAAAAAGTTATCCAAAATACTATCTGTTTGAGAACATGAAAATAAAAGGTTTGTAATTGCAGTTTTAACTTAGTACAACAATAAGACCTGATAAGTAGTATTCCTCATGGCCAATGTGTTACAATTTATATATATATATATATATATATATATATATATATATATATATATAT
>NW_027186540.1:22621014-22670270 GCF_028583685.1 Petaurus breviceps papuanus
ATATATATATATATATATATATATATATATATATATATATATATATACCTTGGAAATCTTTTTCAGTGAGGAATATTTTAAATGAAAGAGGAAAAAAAGCTAATAGAGCTTACCCCGTGGTTGTAGCCTGTGGTATAGCTCACTCATGTGTATGGTGGGAAGAGAAAAACCACAAAGAGAGCAATGGAAGGTCACACTGGTGTGAAGCTAATAAGTAGAATTCCAATTCAATGAGTTCAATAGAATGGCAATAGGGATGGCTTCGAATGTGGAATATTCAGAAAATACTTGAACTTTGGGGGTCAGCAAAAACTCTAATTAATTTGAATTCTTCCTTATCATGATGAATTGGCTGGCATTTTTACTTGATGTGAAGAGGGACCAAGGAACTGACCTCCACTGTTGCTCAGTTATATCAAGAACTTATTATTGAAAGAGAGAGGGAGAGGCTCATTTAACACAAAAACAGTGTTGATCTGGAATACTATCAGGACATTGTAAAAGAAATACTATAACATCCCAAGGCCTTCTATATACAACCCAACCAGCAATGTCATTAGTTTTCAGAGTCATCGTTAGTTGAGTAAAAATTTCCCTAAGATTTGGAAACTTGGGATAGTATGAAGATGTGGTCCCATCATCTTCACCATTGCAGCGTGCCTAGCACAAAGTAAGTACATAATAAATGTTTATTAATTGATTATTTGTGCTTTGTAATCTTGTGCCTTTTTAAATACAACAGGATGAAGTATCTTTTAAGAAAAATGAAAATCCTTGTACAGCCAGCGTAAATAGTAACAATATGTCGCTGTTTTCAGCAAGGCAGAACTAAAGAAAACAATCCATTTTTTTAATAGAGAGATTTTGAGGCTTACATAAAAGACTTCATTGTGTATCTTTTATACATGGGATTCTCCCCTACTCTAATGAAACAAAATCTCATATAGTATAGGGACTTTCCAAGTAATCTTCATGGGGAAAGGGTACAATTTAGAAACCTGAGAAAGTTTTCTAGAATTACAGGATTATAGGTCAGAACCAGGGTTTTCTTAGAGATCATTTGGCCTAACATCCTCATTTTTATAGATGAAGAAGCTAATGTTAAATGATTTGCCTAAGGTCATATAGCTAACTAGTGGCAGAGTTATGGTTAGAATCCAGAACTCCAAAGGAGTGTTCTTTAGACCATTATTGCCTGCTAATTGCAATCAGTTCTATGCTTCTGAAATAGGTCACCAGAATAAAAGGCTGTGCTAGGGCAAAAAGGAAGCAAGTATATTACAGCATCTGAAAAAGAAGCTAGAACTCAGAAGCAGATATTGAGCTAATAAAGAGAACTCTGAACATCTTACAAAGGCAGGAAGAGCAATGAGCTTGGAGGCAGAGCATCTTGCTCTGGTGTCACCTAATTTCTCTGCCTTTCAGTCTCCTCATCTGTAAATTGGAGATAATAATACTTGTGCTGCCCACGTCACAGAAGTGTTGTGAGGAAAGTGCTTTGTGAAATCTTATGTGAGCCAGGAAAATACAATGACAGACGAGAGAAAGTTAGCAGTGACTAAGCTTTGGAAAAGAAGATTTGATTATGTGAAACAGGTTCACATATTATTATCACTTAGGACTCCAAGAGTCCTTCAAGAAACATACCAGGGGTGTGCTCCGAAGATCCTTAAGTATGCTCCATCGAAAGGAACGAGCAAAACTGATATAAAACTTAATGGGTAGCCCTGACAGAGGAGTTAGTATTTGAAACCTAGCCAAGCCAAAATAAGATCCAGCTTTGAAGAATGACAAGGTCACAGTACAGCAATCCCCCCAAAGAAATAAAACACAACTGTCTTCTTTGCTAGAAACAGTGATATAAAAAAGCCATGAAGAAAACTCAGGACTGAAACTCTTGTGGCATTGGATAACATCATTTGCTAAGAGAAATGTATTGGAAACCTGGGACAGACATTACTGTGTGATACAGTATGCAAATCCCAATTACCAAGAAAAGGAAATTACAATTGAATCCCCTAAAAGGGGGAGCTCTACTAGATTTTAAGACTTGTGTATTTAAAGGGAGATATTATCCATCTTCTCTTATAACAGATTTTGAAACAAGCTGGCCTAAGGGAAAAAAATCACTACATAAACCATAAACAAAACATTTCTTAATTTTTCTCTGAAAATTAGGCTCAAATTTGAAGATATCATTGATTTTTATAATGGACAGGAGTGTCTTCCATTAAAGATCTCTTTAATTCAGGCATATCATATGACACTGTAGGTTGTGTTTATATATAAATTGGTTGATCTGGTTTGATCACTTAAAACTCAATTGAAACAATTCAGTGTGTGATGCTGAAGAATGGTCAAATTGAATTTTTTACTTTATAACCACTTATCTGAACCTGCCATAGTAAGAACTCTCCAAGAAATAAGTGTTCTTTTTAAAAAAGATGACTTTAGATCATCTCTTACACTGAGACAGTTCAGTGACTAGAGAGCTGGACCTAGAGTAGTGAGTTCAAATCTAGTCTCAGACAATAACTGCACGGCCCTGGGAAAATCCCTTTGTCTGCCCAAGTTTATTCATCTGTAAAATGGTGATAATTATTGTACTCCTTCCCAGGGATGTTTTGACATTAAATAAGATATTTGTAAAGGGCTTTGTAAAACTTAATGTAATATACAAATGCTATTATTATTGTTTTTATGATATTGCTATTATTACTGTTATAATTAATAAGTTACAGCATTTTAAGTAATGTTGGTACCTTTTATGAGATGGATAAAGTTAAGAGAAGTACTGAATTAAACTAATTCTTTGAAAAAATGTAAGTTAGGATAAATTTTATCAATTAATAGACACAATGGGGGGAAATCTATCCAAACCCATTTGGGAGATAATAATGTATAACTCCTGTGGCTTTCTTTTCCTTTCCTACACATTTGAGACATTTTTCTGTAGAGTACTCCAAAATATTCTCAAATGTGTTAAGCCGGCGTTTGGTTATTTTATTTGGTAAGATAATCAGAATGTGTTGACCATTCATGCTATAATAGATAATTTGTCAATAGTTGAACCAATCAATCCCTTAAGTTTGGAATCAAATCACTTAACCATTGGCTGGAACTAATTCTAAATAGAATCATAGGATTTTAGAGTTCAAAGGAACTTTAGAGCTAGTCTATTTCCTCCCAATTATCCCTAATTCTTCTGACTCCCATCGTCCCCATATTTAGCTAACTTTTTTTTTGTTATGGGCAGCTACATGGTACAATGGATAGAGTGCTAGCTCTGGAGTCAGGAAGACCTGAGTTCAAATTTGGCCTCAGAAACTTACTGGCCATGTGACCCTGGGCAAGTCCCTTAAACTTGTTTACCTCAGTTTTCTCATTTGTAAAATGAGCTGGAGAAGAAAATGACAATTTACTCCAGTATCTTTGCCAGGAAAACCCCAAGTGGGGTTACAAAGAATTGTACAGGAATGAAACAACTGAACAACAATTTTACATGTGTATATGTATCCCTCACATGCATTTACATCTTTCTATAATAAATCAAAACAGTCTGTGTCTGTCAAGGTAACACGATTGCCCCAATATTTACCAGAATGCTGTCTTAGGATTTTTAAAGGTAGGAGAGCAGATCCTTCTTTATGTGTTCCCTTTACTCTCTTCCTGCATTTGATTGATCTTCATGGACAGAGTTATGCATGGGGATTATTTTCACTTCCAACCTTCACCCCTCTCTTCCTCTTGGTTACAGCTACAATCTTAGGTTATGTAAGAGGGATCACAGAGATAACTGTATCTGATAATCAAATCTATTGATGAGGAAGTTGATGCCCAAGAGATGAGAGTGATTTGTGCAAAACTACATGACTAGGATGACCAATCACATCTTCTGATTCACAATCTAGTGTTCTTTCCATTACCCTGAGTTGTTCTTATTTGTCTCAAGACTCTGAACTCTTAGAGGTATAGAATTGTCATCATATTTTGGTTTGTATACTATCTCCTACATGCTATTTAACATATAGGTATCTAAGTGTTCAGTAAACACATTTAATTGATGATGTAATAGTGGTGGTAATAATGGTGATGAGGATAAAGAAGTGACATATCCCAGTAAGGGTAGTTGTAAACTATAGACAGGTACCCTACTCTGATGTACCATATCACCAATTACCCTCACTTCTTAGTTCATCAATCTCATAGGATCATATATTTAGAGCTAGAAAGGGTCTTAGAAGTGAAGTCTAAGACCTTCATTTTATAGACTGAGGTCTAGAGAGTTTTCCCAAAGTTACAAAAATAGTAAGTTCCTGAGTCCAAGGCCAGTGCTGTGTTCATTGTGCCATTTTGTTGCCTTCTAAATCACATGACCTCTCATCTTCACTCCAGTTGTCATACAAAGGGATGACCTTTGTTGACCATCAAGGTCAGATTAATAGTAATATAATCAAGAATTCTGAAATTCTTCTCTTTGACCACACCTTCTTTCCTTGAATAACCCTGTTTTTGCCTCATATCTCCTAAAACTATTCTTCATTCTCACTATGACCTTCAGTCCATTTCCTGTCCTTGGCCAGTCTGTCTGGTCACCCCTGCTCTAGTCTCCTTTGTTTTCCTTCACAGCTTCTTAGTTCTATAGTTGACTAGTTCACCCATACAGTCTTGTGAAACACCATTTGCCCCCTTGTCATTTGTCATGCACAACCTAATTCTTGGTAACTCCCACTAGCTGCCTTCTCTATTTCCACTCACGTACTGCTAAATTCTCCTAGAGAAAGTTACCTAATAATGTTAGCATTGTGAATTCAGTTTGTCTGATACCAAATAGACCCTCACTGCTGCACCATAATTCTTCTTCCCATATGGATTTGATTACCTCTTTACAGTGACTATTCCAAAACTCCTTTCCCTCTGTACTTCCTACACTACCTCTTCCTTACTTTCAGTAGAGGATCTTTTCTCTTCATATAGTCTCAGTATATTGTGAGCTCTCTTTTCTCCCTCAATCCAAATTGTAAAACCCTTTATCTTCCCTTCATTTAATCTAGTCTCTAATGGAGAAATAGGCCTTCTCTTCTCTACTTTTGCTTTTTATCTCATTTCCACATATTATCTCTAGGAGCTTCATGTCTTGATCATTCCCTTTCTTTCTCTCATTTATAAACTCTACTTATCACCCTGGTTTCTTCCCTGCCACCTACAAAACTGCTTATATCTCTTTCATCCACAAAATAATTTGAGCCTTCTCTTCTCTCAGGGCATTACTTATTATCTTTATCTCTTCTCCTTTTCACAATAAAACTTCTAGAAATTGTTATCTATACACATTATTTTGATTTTCTCACTTCTCACTTCTTTCTCATTCCCTTACAATTTGATTTCCAAATTAACTGAAATGACTCTCTTCAAGGTTTCAGTGGAGTTATCAGTGAAATCCACTGGCTTCTTTCCAGACTTTATCCTTCTTGATCTTGCTATAGCTTTTGAAAAACCCCATGGACCCCCTCCTGAACATTTTCATTTCTTAACTCCTGTGACATTTTCTCTTTTGGTTATCATATAACCTCTTTGATTGTTCTTAGTCTCCTTTGCTAGATCATTATCCTCTTCTCACCTAATGTTCACTTGTTCACCAAAGCTTAATTCTAGACTCTTTTCTTTTGGCTTTCTAGCCTCTCTCTAAGTGATCTAATCAGTTCCTAAGAGTACAGTTACTGTCTTTATGAAGATGACTCATGAATTTATTACATATTCAGACTTAATATGTCTCCTGATCTTTGTTTTCATAGAATGATGATAATAACAAAGCATTTATTTATATTTACTTATATAGCACTAAGATTTACAAAGTGCTTTATATATGCTATCTCATTTTATCAGCTAGATATCTCCAGCAGTATGTCCTCAAGGCATTCTAAACCTAACATTTCTAAGCCTATATTCATTAAATTTCCCTTCAAATGATCCCTCCTATAAACTTTCCTTATTTTTGTCGATGTGACCACCATCCCTCCAGTCACTAAAGTTTCCAACCTTGGAGTTATCACTGACTTTTCCCTCTCTTTAAATACTAATTTCCAAGTGGTTGCCAAGTCTTTTTGATCCTACCTCCACAACATTTTTTGCATCTGTCCCCTTCTCTCCATTCACTCAACCTCTCCCCTGGCTCAGGCTCATGTCACCTCTTGCCTAGATTATTGTAATAGACTTCTAATTGATCTTCCTGATTCAAATCTCTTTTATTTCAAATCCATCCTTGCACTGCTGCTAACTTGGTCTTGCTGAAACATAGATCTGACCATGCCACTGCCTTCTTCAAAATTTTTTTTTTTATTGTCTGTAGAATAAAAACCAAAATTCTCAACATTCCCTACATTCCCTTCTCAGTCTGGTGTCCACATACCTTTCTGATCTTATTTCATATTAATCCCCTTCATGCACTCACCACGATGAGATATCCTTCAGGCTATTTTAAGCTTGCTTTTCAACTATCCCCGACACATGACATCTCACCTCCAAGTTTTGTGTCTTTATACAAGTCATCCCCTATGTCTGCCACGCACTTCCTCTTCACCTCTACCTCAAAAAATCACTAGCTTCCTTCAAAGTGCAGGTCAGGTGCCACTTTGTACATGATGCCTTTAGAGATGGAAGAGACATTATAGGCTGCAAAATACAGCATCCTCATTTTACAGATAAGGAATAAGTCTTTGAAAGGCTAAGTGATTTGTCCATGGACATACAGGTACTAAGCATCAGAGCAGACATTCAAACCCAGGTCTTTAATAGAATTTACACTGTACTATGTTATCTGGAAATTCCTTTGTATATACTTTGTTCTTAATCTATTCTGTACATACACTCTCTCTGTGTGTATAATGCATATTGAATATGTAATATATATATATATTATTTTATATCTTTATATCTTCCCCAGTAGAATTTAAGCTTCTTGAGGTCAGGAGCTATTTCATTTTATTTCTTTGTATTCTCAGCACCCAGCACCATGCCTGGCAGTATTAGCGGGTACTGAGCAAATCGTTGCTGAATTGAATTTTTGTAGTCTTTTCTGTATAGGGCCCAGCAAAGCACCAGGCAGCTTGGTGGCTCAGTGCATACAGCACTGGGCTCAGGTAGGTCTGAGTTCAAATATGGCCTGAGACACTTTCTAGCTGTATGAACCTGGGCAAGTCACTTAACCTCTGTTTGCCTCAGTTTCCTCACTTGTAAAATAAGCTGGAGAAGGAGATGACTAACTGCCCCAGTATCTTTGTCAAGAAAGCCCCATGGATCATATGGTCTATGTGGTCATGAATATTTGGACAGTACTGAGCAACAATAAGCAATGCACCATGTTCAATTAGATACTTGATGCATGCTTTTTAAATGATTATGTGACCTAGACTTCTCTACATAAAGAAATTACTAGGTATTATTTCTTTGATCTTTGGAAAGAATTATGAGAACTGTTTCATAAGTTTAACTGAATAACACAGAAAAAAGTAACCACATTTTGAAAACTGTGTCTGAAAACCTTCATGGTAGTATAACCTTATAAGCACTTAAGAGCTCCTATCCATTTCCCTAAATGATAGGGGAATATAATCAGATGGCATTCAGATTACTTCCTTTTATCTTCTTATCAAAAGACAGATTGAAAATTCTCAATCTCTAATAACAATATCATGGTACAGGAACAAATTGGAAAGTAGCAATTTTTCTGCTATATTTAAATATAGCTATCAAATTCTGAAGACTAGATTCCTAAATGTTGCAGCAATGACTCTCTTCATTGTAGCTCCACTAAGAAAACTAAGAGTTAACTTAAATTTTCAGCTTTATTCTCTGAGAGGATAATGAGGATGGATGGAGTAGATGTGGATTTTTTAGAAAACTAAAAAAATAAATAGATGATTACATTTCTCTTTTCATTATATAGTCTGCTGAAAAATATTCCTAGGAAGTGTATTCATCTTGTTATCTTCTAGACCACTGGATCTGGTAGCCCAGCAAGAAGTGGCCTCCAGGGATTAGTTCTGAGGCATCCCTGTATTTAGCAAAGTAGGCAAAAAGAGGAATAGTTATGTGTGAATCTCCTTACTCTGCTAGAGGAAGGGCTCTGGAGGGAACCCTGATCTATAAGTCTGTGCCTCCTCAACTTTTCTCTTTTACAGGTCCTGGCCCCAGAGCAATTTTCTCCTTTATCTGCTTTTTTGGATGAAACTGGTGGCAAAGGGGGGAAGGACAGAGGAGAGAAGGGCACATGAGAAAGGAGTCTCAATTAAAATATGAATAAGGTGGGCAGCTAGGTGCCACAGTGAGTAAAGTACAGGCCCTGGAGTCAGGAGGACCTGAGTTCAGATCAGGCCTTAGACACTTAACACAAAAAAACTAGCCATGTAACCTTGGGCAAGTTACTTAACCCAATTGGCTTCCAAAAGGAAAAAAAATATGAATAGGGAGGAAAAAGGGCCACCCCACTATAAAGAAATGGCTCTAGGGTATTGAACCCTTCTGTCGCCAGCAACCCCTGAGCAATGACCACCTTTTATCTTTTCTAAGTAGCATTTTTAGGTGTCTTCCATGGCCTCCATCCTTGACTTCTGATGCCTATTGAGCTTTGCTTTATTCTCCTGCTTCTTCTGTCTACTTCTTGCTTTAAGCTTCTTTTCCTGCTGGATTCTTATATCTCTCAGTGACCAAAATTAGGATTTTCTGGTCATTAGTGTCTTGCCTTTAACCTTGTAAGATAAAACTCAAAAAATTTCCTTTATGTCAGGTATGAACCCAACAGCATTTACATGATCTTCTCATAGACCTCAAATAGTTGATTTATAAATTTGATCAATTATAACACTGAAGCCTTTAAAAAAAAGCAATCATTTAGATAAGGTGGTGGACCATAATGCCCTGCAAATTAAATGACACAGTTGATGAAGGGCTGGACTTAGACTAAGATAGTCCTGAGTTTTAGATATTTTCTAGTGATGTAATCCTGAGAATGTCTCTTAACCACTCAGCCTCTGTTTCCTCATCTGTAAATTGAGGATAATAATAGCTCCTACCTCACTGAGGTGTCATGAGGCTGAAATGGGATAACATACACGAAGCACTTTGCAGACCTTAAAACACTATATAAACTCTAGCTATCATTACCACACTCATTATCTTGCCTTCAGACAGATCATCTTGATACACACATTTTGAGGGGTAGTTATCATTTATTTGGTCCTCAGAACAGTCTGTGCCTCTCTTTACTATTTTATCTGAGAGATTATTCTTCATAATTTGATTTTATCAGTTTTCTTTACACAAATGTTCTTTTCCTGCCCCCCTTTAGGAACCAAACTGTTTACATATGAAAGGAGGGCAGTACTTTACATCATATAACATTAAATCAAATTTTCCCAGCAACATTCAGAACAGAAATCTAGGTGTCTAAACTCCATCTCTTTTTCTTGTTCACAGGTCTTAGTTTCACATCTTGGTTTCAATAGCTTGAAAAAGAAAGGTCATTGCCTTTCCACTTGAGAACTGGCTTGAGCAAATATTGTTTATTTCAGGAAGGGAGTAGAAGGTGAAGATATTCCCTGTCTTTAAGCATTTGAAATGTTGCTACATGGGACAGAGGCTAGGCTTGTTCTTCTTGGTCCCTAAGACAAATAACTAGGAGTTAAAGGTAGAAGTCATAAATAGTTATATTTTGGCTTGGTATAAGCATAATTTCCTAACTATTAGAGGTAGCCAGAAATGTAAGGGCCTACTTCTGGTAGGTGGATTCCCTATCACCAGGTCTTTAAACAAGGGAAGAAAGATCA
Source organism: Petaurus breviceps papuanus (assembly GCF_028583685.1). NCBI lineage: Eukaryota > Metazoa > Chordata > Mammalia > Diprotodontia > Petauridae > Petaurus > Petaurus breviceps. The sequence goes on from NW_027186540.1 coordinate 22,630,839, forward strand.
CTTCTTTGAGCATGTTAAATGAGGGATTCTTTTTTTTTTTCAGCTATGAGTTGGACTAGATGGTTTCTGAAGTCTATTCCAATTCAGAGATTTTGTGATTGAGTGCCTATGTATACACCAGCAAACCTTTCTTCACTTTCTTCACTAGGAGCCTCTCTAAAAGGAATTCATCTGCTTGTTTGTTTGTTTTTTAAAAATGTGAGGCACAGGAGGCAATCTACTGCTATTCCACCCCTTTGGAAAGAGCGAGCAGTTGAAATGCAAGAAGTTCCCTAAGGAGTTGATTTACAAAAGCACATGGTCTCTTGCTTAGCGCCAAATCTTTTTTCATCTTATATTCTGAAAACATTTCTTTCTCTGCTCACCTGCCTCTGATCCCAATGTATAGCAAAGAGTTCTGTGCCCCAATAGAGTAAATAGTAAATTTGAAATGATACAAATTTTGTGGTTCAATATAGCATACTAATATTGCAATGGGATCTTTTCATATTGTATTGACCAAATTTAATATGCTTTTAGGCTGAAGAACAATGATACAAAGTTGTGGAAGGGTGCAATCAATGTGTGTTCATTTGAAAGTGCCGCTCTCTTCCTTTGTGTACCATTACAGAATTGATCTTAAAAATGGGACTTAAAAATCCCCCACAACAAAACAAACAGTTGTGGTACGCATTCCCTAAACACTTTAGTCTTAATCATGATAGATTTATTCAGAAAGTAGCATGATTCCAGAATCATTTAAACAAATATTTATCAACCATTTCTTTTTTTTTTACTTTGTAAATAGTTTTATTTTTTCCAATAACATGTAAAGATAGTTTTCAACATTAATTTAAGTTCCAAATTCTTTCTCCTTCCCTTCCTTACATTCCTCCTGGCCAAGATGGTAAGCAATCTGATTTAAGTTACACACATACAATAATGTAAACATATTTCCACAGTAGTTATGTTGTAAAAGAAGAAACTGAACAAAAGGAAAAAGCCACAAAAAAGTGTCAACAGTATGCTTTGGTCTGCATTCAGACTCCATAGTTCTTTCTCTGGATGTGAATAGTATTTTCTACCTTGAGTCATTTGGAATTGTCTTATTATTATATTATTATATTATTATATTACTTAGAGCCAAGCCTGTCATAGTTGATCACTGCACAATATTGTTGTTACTGTATACAATTTTCTCCTGGTTCTGCTCACTTCACTAAGCATCAGTTCATGCAAATCTGTCCAGGTTCTTCTGAAATTTGCTTTCTCATAATTTCTTATAGCACAATAGTATTCCATTACATTACTATACCACAACTTGTTCAGCCATTCCCCAACTGATGGGCATTCCCTCAATTTCTAAATCTTTGCCAGCACAAACAGAGCTGTTTTAAATATTTTTGTACAGGTAAGTCCTTTCCCCTTTTTAATGATCTCTTTGGGATATGAACCCAGTGGTGATATTGCTGTATCAACCATTTCTTTTTTTTTTCTTTTTGGAGGGCAATTGGGGTTAAGTAACTTGTCCAAGGTTACATGGCTAGTTTTTTTGTGTGGGTGTTAAGTGTCTGAAGCTGGAACTGAACTCGGGTCCTACTGACTCCGGGGCTGGCGCTTTACTCACTGTGCTACCTAGCCACCCTGTATCAACCATTTCTAATGAGGAATCCCTAGCCTAGTCTCATGGTGACACATACAGTCTATTTGGAATTTATTTGCAAAATTTTTTAAAGAATCTAGTTTCTGTGTTTAATGGGAAAAACCTATATAAGGAAGGCAACAGGTTTTCTATTAAAGAATTAGTCCCTCCTATCCTTTGTAGTTTTTTGTATCTTTTTTTTAGAAAGGCAAAACTGTTTTCTAGCAAACTATCCTTGAGAATAAAATTGGTCCTCCAATCTTTAGGAACTGTTTTTTACCTTCATATTCCCAGGACTTAGCCCAGTAGCTGGCACATAGTAGGTGCTTAATACATGCTTCTTGACAGACTCATCATTGATTGCAAGTACCTTTATTCAGAGAGCCATCTTACTAATATTTGCTATTGATGAAAATGGAGAGAAGGCCAAAGAACATGGGTGCATTGTTGTAAATACACCACAAATGTAAAAATAAGTTAGATGTACTGACATTGGGTTAGTATCTTAATCATCTAAGAACATCACATTCAGTTCAGACTAGTGAATGGAAATCTCTAGTTCTTGTATATAAATAACAGCTGGGGTTATAGTGAAATTACAGTTCTACAACCATTTCTCATACTGTTAACTTTTGGGGGGCTATTATGTCTGAGCATTTATTTTCATCCCAAGATAGGAAATAACTTCAAATAAGTAAGGAAAAAGATGAAAAATCCATGGTGATACTATCCCAGGGGAAATTTGGTAACTATTGATGTCCTGTAATCTCAATCCTTCCTAAGTCACCTCAGTTACTCTTTGCTTCTGTTTCCTTGCTTTTAAGCCAAAAAAAGGAGCATGCTTATGTTGTAGATGGTATTCACACCCTCCTTCACAGCAATCCATTTGGATTCCCATGATTCCATGCTATTGGATGAAATTTTGAGTGCTGGAGAGGATGGGGGAATTTCCCATGAATGAAGATGATGGAAGGAGTGTTTTGTTTTGTTTTGGATGGGAAAGCTAGAGGTTGATGCTCTCTACTTTCTCTTTCAACAATATGTTTCTATTAATAAACATTCAATTGACTCCTCACTTTGAATCTTGTTATTTTCACTTTAAATGGTTTATCAATGATACTAATAAATCATAGCCAGAATAATAATAGTAAAAAGAATAGCTACCAACTCCAGAGTCTAGCATAATAAAAATTTCTTAAGTTTCTTCATAAAGGTTGATTGAACCCAGAAAGAGGAATCATGATAAGGATATATCCTCTTATTGAGTTAATGGGACCTAAGATACTGTATGATTCTGTCTGAAGCCAATTTCCAATTCAAGCCCCATTGGAAAAAACAGAATCTATTTTTGAATCCAAGTATCAAAATGATAAATATGAACCAAACTTGATTATGCATTAACATTATGTGTGTATGAATATGAAATGATAAATTTTAAATGGCTCACCTTGACAGGCTTGGCAAAAGGATTAGTCAGAAAAAAATGTATATTTTTAAAGAAGCCTGATGGTGTAAGTGCTATCTATCCTCTGTGGTTTTATCTTTAAAACAATAAAGTAAAACATTAGGGAACCAAATAAGCACTAACCACCAGACAGCATAAACAATTTTAAAGCAAATGATTAGTTGGAGAAGAAAGTTTCTTAGTTCTTAGGCTGCAAGGTAGCTTAATCATCTGATTTCAGAGTCATACAAGGTGGGAAGAAATAGAGGACAAATGAGGAAGACACAATGAGCTGTACAGTTCAAGTAGCTAAACAGATGGGACTGACATGTGATAAAAACAGCAGTGATCTTGTGTACTTCCCATCACCACTGCTCCATTTACAGACTTTTAGATAATGGGAGCAAGAAAGGAATTGTTAAATCAGGGCTTCATACATGGCAGAAAAGCCAGACTGTTTAGGAGAGTTAAATAATCTCTTTAGGAAATGTGGCTTGATGTTAAAATTCAAATTCTTGATGGGGAGAGTGAAGAGGAGAAAGAGAGACAGAGAAAAAAGACACAGACCAATGGAAAATCAATGCTGAGAAGCAGAAAAAAGACCATATTGGTATGAAAATAATGTTTTATTTGGAAGTGCAGAGAAAGATAATAGAAAATAATGAAAAATTAATTTGAACATCCTTCAAAACAGAGTAGCATCAATTTGCTCCTTCCTAGGGCAACAATAAAATCTTGTCACAAGAAATATCTTATAAAACCAATTCTTCCCCTCTACTTATAAAAGATATTCTCCCTTTTTATTTTGCTATGGTTTATAAAAGCAAGCTCTTAGAAGAGAAAAGAAAATATTGTCTAGGATTAGTGAAGTTATTTAAAGAGACATTTGCTATTGGGAAAAGGGTTTTTGGAGATAAATTACCTTACAATCTCAAATAAACAAGAAAGCCCTTGCATGGTATTGCTATTATACAGTGTTTCTTTGGGGAGATGTCCTTTGTCTTTGAGTTTATAATGACTTTGTGATGTCAGGCTGCTATGGTAACTGCTATTTTACTAAAGAGTAACATTGATAGTCAACTAAAATCTCGAACTTATTGATGTGATATTCCAGATTTCCCTGTTTCTCATGCTAATGTGTTTTCTGTGCTGTTCTGACAATCAGAGATGATGCCTATATTACCTTTTCTTCTGTCTTTCATTTCTCAGATATATTGTAACTGTGATGTCAGACTGGACAAGGTTTAATTGTTTTGAAAAAAAGTCACATTCTTTTTCCTATATGGCAGTCTAACACATACTCCTTAAATTCTCTATTTTTCTTTGATCAAAAAAGAAGTTACTCTATTTGGATTAAGAAGGAAGATATTGAAACAAATTTCCTAAATTTCCATAGAGAAGTGATGGACTTTGGATGTGGAATGCTACATATACTGTTGATTTATTAGGTTTGTTTTGCTTAACTGTTTCTTCTAGTTTCAAGGGAAGTAGAGTCATTGGGAAGTGGATGTTGATGTTTAAGAAAATAAACCCAAGAGCAGTGGGTCAAGATGGTGGAGTAGAAATAGGACTTCTGTGTGGCTCCCACTTCCACCTCTTCCAATCCATGTAAAAAATAACTCTAAACAAACTGTGGAACTACAGAACCCACAAAATGACAGAGAGAAGCTAACTTACCACTGAAGACAGTCTGGCAGGCTGGCAGGAAGGGGCCAGTGCAGCACTCTAGGAACTGACCCCAGCCCTGGCATGAGCCAGAAGATTTAGCCTCAGGGTGGCCACAACTAGCTGCTGGCCGGAGGGACTTCAGATTACCAGAAGCTGTGGTGCTTTCCAGAATTATCAACCCATAGATGCTAAGGACAAAGTGAGAGGTCAGTGCAGTGTGGACTTTGGGAACAAGGAGTTTGGGAGTGTGGTAGACCTTTACCCCCTGGATGGAGAAGTGGCTGCTTCAGAGCTCCTGGCCTACAGATTGTATGGGGGATCAAGGCACCAGTCTGAGGGGTAATCACTCTTGCTTTAACCAGCTTGTATCTGGATTGCTGTCTAGGGTGGAGGTCCTAGGGTACATGAACAGTTTGCCAGAGCATGTGGATGCTTCAGAGAGGGCACCCAACTAATAGCTCCAGAAGCTGCAAAAACCCCAGCAATTTGGGACAAAGCTACCCTCTCTGGAAGCAGAGTTCTACTGTGGCAAAAGGCTCAAAAGTCAAGTAATTGAGTGGCTACATAATCAAGCAAAAGAAGCAAAGCAAGCAGAGCAATCCAACATTAGACTCCTATTTTGGGGACAAAAAGGATCAAAGCATGGAACAGGAGGAAGACAGCAATGTTAGAACTCCTGCACCAAAAGCTGCCAAGAAAAGTATGAGCTGGTTACAGGCCATAGATGAGCTTAAAAAGGATTTTGAAAACCAAATAAGAGAAGTGAAGGAAAAATTGGGAACAGAAATGAGAATGATGCAAGAAAATCATGAAATGAGTCAACAACCTGACTGAAAAAAAAAAATAACACCTTAAAAAATAGACTAACTCAAATGGCAAAAGAGGCTCAAAAAGGCAATGAGGAGAAGAAAATAAACCTCTCAAAGCAGAAACAAAACAGTTTTTAAAACTAGCTATTAAATTTGAGATTTTTATGACTTGCCTTTTGTGACATTATCCTAAAGACAAGAGGTAGGACACAATATAACCTAAAATTATAGTAGCTCTTGGCTGTGTTATGCATTTGGGTTTTAAAGAAACATCAATGCTTCAAAAAACAAATACTGATGAAATGTACTGCTCACCTTTTGGTAGAGAGGTGTTTGACCAGAGATGCAGAATTCTCAGGTATTGCTAATGTTGATTTGTTACAAGGGAAATCTTCTATGCAGTAAAAGTCATGGTATGCCAGTGGGTAATGAAAGATATAGAAAAAAGAGCATCAATAAAAACTTTTTAAAATACTCAGAAGAAAGCAAAAAAAGTGCAGTAGGGGATGCAAACAGATTAATTGTTTTATTACCTAGTTATATTATAAATAATATATGTGTATGTGCATGTACATATATATACTATACTTTTCTTTAAAAATATACTGTATGTAACAGAAGTCCATGATTTCTTATACTGTTCTCTTTCAAGCCCTCTGAATATTGAAATATTTTTGTTTAATGATGACTTTTAGATTTATAATAAAAAAATTAAAAGAGCTGTCACTAATATCATCTTATCTGATTCTCACAACATACTTCTGAAGTAGGTAGTTCAAATAATATCATGTCCTCTTTATAGATGAAGAAATTGTCTCAGAGTAATTGAATGACTTACTCAATTTGCTACAGAGTGAGTGATGGTCAAGACTTTAATCTAGATCTTCTGTTTTTTAATTTAGTATTCTTTCCAAAATAATGTACTTCTTCGATTGATTGAAAATGGTTTTCCCATGGTAGTCATTTCTCCTCCATAAATATCAGAATTTTATGATCCTATTGAAAGTTTCTTTACCTTTGGTCAAATGTGACTGAGGCTGATTCTATTACTTTCCCAACCCTCATAACTATACAGTATATGTAACATTAGGACTTGAGCTACTTAGGTTTTATGCTTATTGAAATCCATTAAAATTTAAGCCAAAAAGATGAACTCAGAAAAAAGACAGACTAAGCCTTCTCTTTATGACATCTCTACCTTTGTAAAGGTTGCATGGTGATAATGCTTGAGTTCTTATCAAACAAATTTGTTAAGAGGCCTGTTGGGATCTAGAAATTATTATGATACATAGCAGAATAAGAAAAGTAGCAGACTTTTTTGCTATGGAAAATCAAGATGAAAATTAACCTAGTGAATTATAATTTTAATTGTGCTTGTAGATTTTGAAGCCAGTTCTTGTGGATTTAATGCTTAATCTTTGGTGGTTAATATAAACTATCATAGAAAATGTATCCCCAAGTGTTTGAGCCTATTTAACTTTTATAAGATGACAAATCCCATGACATACTGTAGGGATAATTTCAGCCTTTCATTTGCCCAGTGTAATCAGGCAAAGTTTCATTCTTGTGACAATGTGAGAGCATCCTATTAATAATTTTCATTCTTGACAACTTAGACTTTGTCTTGTTGGTCTTTTTTTCTCTTAAGTTCCAAATACTTGCACCAAGCCAATATTATTCTAATATTACTAATTCCCTTTCCTCCCACACTCCTTTTGTGCTTCATCATTTCTCTCCACCTGCCCAGATTTAAATTTCTGGTGCCCATACTCAAAGAGCTCAACCATTCAATGCTTTCCCACATGATTCCACTCTACTGTTCTTAAGATTTTGCACGTACTCTGCTTACTCTTATCAATTTGACTAAACAGATCTCTTCCTTATTTCCTCTATTTGCCACTTCTGCCCAGGAGTTTGGTTAATGGTAGCTAATGTGCCATTCACTTCTTTTTTAGTTAGCTGCCTCTTAATAACTTAGTAACTCCTGGAGATCTTGGCTCACTAAGAGGAAATTTTTGATGCTTTACAAATGTTCAAAAGATGGGAGCCTAACTCATCATGTCTTTACAACCTGTGGTAAAGGTGCCTAGCTAGATAATGCAATTCAATTCAGTTCAAAAAGTAATTATTGAGTGCAAGGTGCTATGCTAGATGATGAGGAAATCAAAGATAAAAACACAAAAAGGAGCTTACATTCTACTGGGAGGAGTCAACAAGTGCACTGAAAAGTAGGTATTAAGAAGTATACTTTATAAATCCAAAGTAATTTTGGGCATGGGAAGCACTAATAATTTAGTGGGGGATGAGGTAATGGTTGGTTTATCTAAATAGATAATGTTTATCTTGGGCTCTACTCGTCTTATCTCATTTACTTACAACAAATGAGGCAGATGCTATTCTTAACCCCATTTTACAGATGAGGAAACTGAAACTGAGAGAGGGTAGGTGACATCCAGAAACATACTGAAAGTATTTTAGGTGGAATAAGTCAAGTCTGTTTGGAGGCTTGACTTGGCTAAATCCATGGGTAGGACAATCTCTGTGGTTTTGATTTGGGGTAGAGAATATCTACCCCCACCATGATCACAAGCAGTATTATTCCTGGACATGTGTATTTGTAGGCATGATAGGCACAGGTTGTGGGCACAGGTTGATCATACCTACCCTATGTACCCTTAGACATTCTCCCTTTTATAATTGTCATATAGCAGTAACCCCTCCTCCCCAGCTCTTAATACTTTTATGCAGGCATTTTCAAAATGGTAAAGGGAAGCTTTGGAACTGGCTACTGTGAATAAACTCTTTGTCACTCCAACCAAATTTCATATGAGTCTGGTTCCAGTGGAGAGCTCTTTTCTCAAAACTATGAGAGACTCAGCTTCTTTAGGCCTAGATGGCACAGTTAGGATCAGAAGGAGAGAAACTTGGAGCCTGGGGTAGGGCTGTGTCACTTTAAAAAGTGCTGCCATATTTACAAGGTATTTGTGAGCAAACACATTAAATGAATACAAATGATTAAAAGAAACCAAGCATTTTGTGCAGTTTCTATTAGTCAGTGTAGCTGGGAGATTATAGTCTATTGCAGAAAGAAATGGAAGATAGTTCCCCACTGCCAGAACTTTCAGTATAGCATCAGTAATAAAAAGGAATAAATTAGGGTGCATAGGGATGCAGCAGAAGGAATGTCAGACAAAACGAAAAAGAGGAAGGTAATTTATGCAAGGGATCACCATTAAAAAAAAACTTTTAAAATATTCTGTCATTGAATTACACTAGGCCTCTTTATTTATGTTTCCTTAGGCCTTGGTTTGATTCCGTGTTCTTGATAGATTCTATAATAAATTATTCATTTGTATATAAATAAAGATAGCAGAAAAAGGATGTGAGAAGTGTTGAGCAGAGTGAAAGTAAAGTAAGGGGTAATCCTGCATAAGCACATAAAATCTGAATCATGACACTTTATTTTTTGGACAACACCTTATTAGTCAGGAGTTAAATATTCTGTGAGCTTCAGGACTTACAAGGACTAAAGAGAGAATATATCTTGAAGGCATAGCATAATACTGGACAGATAAAGGCATACTGGTATTAGTAACACAAGATCAAACCAGAGATGCAGGCAGAGCCCACAGAGCAGGAAGACACAAGGTGTTTGTCATAAATAAAAACAGGGCTCACTCTAAACTCTCAACCACAATCAGAATTCAGAAAAAAAATAAGATTACCCAATTCTGAGTACACAAGGAAAAGCCAGGGTTCAAGCTAGAAAAGCATGAATTGGGAGAAGAAAAATGCTCAGAAAAGACAAATTAAACTGTTGTTGAACAAAGGCTTCTGTACAAATGTTTATACCTGGTCTAGGGAGCTAGGAGCAAGATTGTACAGAGCAAACACTGGCATCCAGTGCACATTAACTTCATATTCATCACTATTACCCTACTGCTGGGTAGACGGTAGATAATTATGGTACAACGAACCTTAGAGTTCAAAGAGAATTTAGCATTCTTCTAGTTAATCTAGTGGTTCTACTCCTTCAGTTTTCTAAAACCATATAATACACAAAAGCAGCTCTCTTCCATATGACATCCCTTCATATATTTGAAGACAGATAGCATGTGTCCTTAAGACTTTTCATCTCTAGAATAAACATCCTTAATTTTTATTTTTCACATATCATCATTTCCAATCTATGGAAATTTGAAAGTTGTAATCATTTACATCATCTATCTTTGACAAACTCTATCTACTTTGTTGTTATCCTTTGTTTCCCAAAAAAGTTTTGATGACTTTTTCATTTTGCTTTTTGGAGGGGAGAGGGCAGGGCAATTGGGGTTAAGTGACTTGCCTAAGGCCACATGGCTAGTAAGTGTGAAGTGACTGAGGCCGGATTTGAACTCAGGTCCTCCTGACTCCAGGGTCGGTGCTCTATTCACTGCACCACCTAGCTACCCCTAGTTTTGATGACTTCAAAAAAAATAAGTCATTTCCCTATTCCAATAGAATCCTCCTCTATATAAAGAAAAAATAGTTAAGCAAAACTGACCAACCCAGGGATGGCCACAGAGAATGCTTGAATATGGCAGAGTGGAAATAACTGTGGATCTGGAACAAGGATCTGGAACAAGAGGACCTATGTTCAAATCTTTACTTTACCAATGCTACCTGGGTGATCTTGGGCAAACCATTTAGCTTTCCTGGGTTTTAGTTACTTCATCTGTAAAATGGGAGTGGAGGGAGGCACTAGATAGAGTAAATGATCTCTCACCTCCGTTCCCACTTTAAATATATGATTTTCTAGTATAACAGTTCTCAAAGTATGGACTACTGAGGCTTCCTGAGACCCTTTCAGAGGGTCTACTCATCAAAATTATTTTCATAATAATACTAACATGAATTATTTTCAAATGCAGTAAATATTGATAAGCTATAACTCAGATAAACAAAAACTCCTTAGGGGGTCCTCCATAATTTAGAAGAGTGTAAAATGGTCCAAAGACAAAAAAGTCTGAGAACTGCTGCCCGAGTGTATTATCTTTAAAATATAGTATATTACCCATCTACAGAAAGGAGGGAACTGTTGTTCATCATCTAAGACCAAAATTTGTCATTCATTGCATTTAATTTGAGATCAGCGGCCTTTTGCTTTTGTTTCCATTCATATTCTTTATATTCTTTCCTTGGTTTTTCTTTCTTCCCTTTGAATTAGTTCATGTAAATTTTCCCATGTTTCCCCAAATTCCTCATATTAATTCTTTGTTGTGTTGCAATAATATTCCATTACCTACTTTTCTTTCAATTTGTTTAGCCATTCCCTCCTCAGAGCCTTATAACGTGTGTGAATTGAACTTTGTGTTTCCTATGGGGTCTATATGGAGTAGGAAATGACAAACCGTCCCAGTATCTTTGCCAAGAGAACCCCAAATGGGGACAGAAGGAGTTTGTCATGACTGAAAATGACTGATCAACAACAACAAAAATATGTCTATCCTTCATAGAATACAGTGGGACTATTTTCTATTTTTATTCTCTTATGCTACATATTTCTAGAAGGCTTGAGATTACATTAGCTGTTTTAGCAACTACTTGCTTTGGTAAATGCATGTTGATTAACTTGATAATCAGTTGGTATTCATCAAGCTTCCATCGTGATTTTGGCACTGTACATGGTCCTATATATAAATCAGACATGGATGTATACTTATGCTCACCAATTTTCACTGCAGGGGAAATAAAGCTAATAGGAATTACATTGAATTTACATTCATTCAGTAAATAAATATTTAGAGTACCTTTTATGTGCAGGATGTGGGGTGGGGTGGGAAAATGATAAAACACAAGGTTTCTGTCCTCAGGGAGCTTATAGCAAAATGAAGGAAATTGACTTATATAGGAAGTATAAAAAGCAGAGTGTGATAAGTGTGTATTAGCATACACAATAGTATGAGAGTTTAGAGGAAGGAGACAGGACCAGCTATAGGTGATTAGGACTGGCTTTATGGAGAATATGGCATTTGGACTTAGCATTAAAGGATAGGTATGATGGCATAAAATAACAGAAATTGTGTGAGTGTTTCAGGAATAGGAAACAGTAAAAGAAAAGACATGGAAACAAAAAAAAGGGCATGATCAAGGAAGAATTCAATTTGGCTAGTGCATAAGAAAAGAAAAGTGAAGATGGAAAGGTAGCTTACAACCAGGTTGTTGAGTTCCTTGAACTTCAGTCTATATAGCTTAAATTTTACTCAGTAGGAAATAGGGAGGCATTGAAGGTCTTTGAACATAGCAGTGTATAATGGGTAATATATGAGAAAGATATGTCAATAAGTTATTGGAGAGAGAAAAGATTGAAAGTACAGAAACTGTTAAGAGACTTAGGGATACTAAGAATACCCCCAAAACAACAGATTGGATGGTTTGCAGAGGTAGAATGATAAAATTTTGTGACATTCATTATGGTGGATAAGAGAGAGGGAGAGTCTGTTATAAGTAATACAGTTTTTTGTGTCTTTGCATAAGTGGCCCCCTTTGTTTAGAATGTACCTCCCCCTTACCTTTGCCTTGTGCAATCCATAGCTACCTGAAAGCACATTTCGAGTGCCATCTCCTGTATGAGATCTTTCCTGAATTCACCAGCTATTAGAATTCTTTTCCTGTTGAAATTACTTTGTATTAATTTTTAAACTTTGTATTATCTTGTGTATTCATTTATATATTGTGTGCAAGTGGTGTGCTGCAAGTGGATTAGAAACTTTGAGAATAGAAATGGGGTAATTTCTGTCTTATCTCCAACACCTAAAGTGCCTTGGACATTAGACACAATAAATATTAATTTAATTCAACAAAACAACCACTCCATTCTCAAAAATAACTATATTTTTAAAAATAATTCAGAAATGGTTGTGGATCTTAATCTCATAGCAATAGGCATAGACCCAAAGACTATCAATGTCTGTCCAGGAGGGATTTATAAAGAACTTTCTGAATCTAGTTAGTCTGACATGTGAATTAGTTAATGTGTTTTATTGCAAATGCAAAGCCAATGTAAACTCTCATCTTAATGAGAAATGTGATGTGATATAGAAAGATAAATTTTCATTTTGATTTTTACTGATAATGTTTTACATAGTTCTACCAAATTAGGATATAATGGCATACAATATGGTGAGCATTAATAACAATGACAGTATTGGAGATTAAAGCAAAAATGTAGTGTCAGTGAAATTATTTTATTAGGACATAGTCATTATAAAAAAAGGAAATTTGCTAACCAAGAAATGAAAAATGTGGTTTCTTCATACAAGCATATTTTAACCTTTGGCCACTGACTTAGACTCATGGTACTCTGACAAAGATGGTGAAAGAGGAACAGAAGGATTCAGAACATTGTGGCACAATGGTTCTTTGAATCTATAATTCAAATAGGTATTTTCACCTTTTTCTTATTATGATGTACAATTTTCTTTATTTGGAAGCTTGGTGTAGTAGATAGAAATGGATCTAGAGTTGAGAAAGCTAGAGTCCAAATCCTGCTTCATACATTTATGAGCTATGTGACTCTGGACAAGTCACTTAACCTCTCTTAGTTTCCTCATTTATAAAATTGAGATAATGTTGTAAGGATAAAATGAGACAATATTTGTGAAGTATTTTGCAAACCATGAAAGTACTATATGAATGCTAGCAATTATTACTTGTTTTTTTTTATAAAATAGCAAATGATGATGCCTTTGCTGAGGAAAGTTCAAAAAATTCTTCTCTCCTAATGCATCTATTTCAAAGGTTTTAGTACCTTAGGCCCCAGAGAACTTATGACTGGCAACTTCAGCTACCTTAGTTGATGGGCTTGGGATCTTTGGAATCACTGGAGTGATGTCAGGTCATACTTGCCATATTTGGCTTTGGCTTTGTGTACTTGGGATCAGACTTGGTCACTTTTGTATCAGAGTTGGTGACTTTGGGCTCAGAAGGTTTAGGAGTCATTGCTTTAGTGATCTAGGTAATGTTAGAGTCAGTGATCTCGCAATCTTAGAGTGAAGCTTGGTGGTGCTCTTAGGCCTTGAACATTTGGTATTAACATTGGGACCCAGATGTCTGGTAGTAGTCTTAGGGCTGGTATGTTTGGTTGTGGATTTGAGGTCTGTGGGCTTGATGATCATGGCCCTGGGAAAATTGGACTCAGGTGCTAACAGCCTTAATGACCCCATGCAGTCACTGATAACTCTGGCTTTGTTGGCTTCTATCTTTTTCAGTCTCTTCTTATGCTTCTTAGCAAAGTTCCTCTTTCCCAGAAATTTGGGGATGATCCCATTCAGAGGCGTACATCTCTGTGAATAGTTTAATGATGTACTTTCTGTGCCATATGTGTGGTGGACAGTATGGTTCCTAGACTTGGACATCTTGACACTGTTGCTGCCTATGCTGTCAGATACCCCTCAGAGCAGAAGAGTTTACCAAGAGGAAAAAAGAAAAAGCAGATATAAATATTTATAGAGTGATTAAATATGTCTTGCACCAGAACCCTAGCCATTATGTCTAAGTGCAACTACCACACAAATGTACTCACTCTATCTAGCAAGGTGAAAAGTACCTTAAAATAAACTTTTTAAAGAAAATTTCAGCTGAGAGGGAAAAAAATTGTTCAGAGAACTTGAACCTTGAGACACAAAGCTCTTGGAGAGGAGAAAACTCAGAGTATTATCCCAATTAACCCATGATGAGAAGAAAAAAACCATAGAATGCTGACCAATGTGAGTCAATATTCTGATACTGTGAAGCTACATTTTGGAATTGCACCACTTGGGGAGGCAGGAGGGTAGACCTGGGCTGGGGAAGAACTCACTTGGGGTGTAACTGCTGGTGGTAAAGCAAATACTATCTGGTAGTTTTTTATTTTTAACTATTCTTGTTAACTTGTTATTTTAGCTATTCTTACTAAACCCAATTATATCTTCTTGCTGTAGTACAAGGGCTATTAGAGCTTTAAAACTTTCAACACCCTGGACAAAGTCCTGGTTGCCTTACTTGAAATAACTTTATAACTGTCTTGAAAACACACACACACACACACACACACTTATATGTGTATATATTACTATTTATCAAAGGTATGTAAATGTTTTTGTGATTAAAAAAAATTCATTTAAAAGTGTTCCTGAGTTCATAATAGATTTGTCATTGTGCTTTTTCTCATTCAGTGGATACTGATATTGCAATTACTATTTTGTATAGAAGTATAAAATTTTCATGTTAAAAAGGAGTCTATCCATTTCTACCCATGGACAAATCTACCCATTTCTCTTTATTATCCTCCCCCAAAAGCCAATCCTTGTATGCTCATCAGTGATTGACACTTCCTCCCTTGTCCAGAGTATTTCTAAAGGTTTAAAATGAAAGTCCACAGGCTTTGAAAATGATATTAGCTCCTCCTGTATCTGTTGGTGGGTAAGTGGAAAAGACAGTGTTTGGTGCAAATCTGAATGAGTCAGTACTTCCCACAAATCCAGATTATTGATCCTTTACTGTCTCAGTCCTCATGACTTCATTTAGCAACCCACAGCATGAAACCTAAAGAGATGTGACACCCACTTTGCTACTTCCTTTCACTAATTAGACATATTCCATTAGAGTATTCCATCATGCCACCTCTAGGGCAGCCAGGTGGTTCAGTGGATAGCGTGCTTAAAGTGGAGTCAGAAAGACCTGAGTTTAAACCCGGACTCAGATTCTTATTAGCTATGTGACCCTGAGAAAATCACTTAACCCTGCCCCAGTTTCCCCATCAATAAAATGAGCTGGAGAAGGAAATGGTAAAGCATTCCAGTATCTTTGTCAAGAAAACCCCAAACAGGGTCATGAAGTCTCAGACACAACTGAACAATAGCAGTAAAGCTCTAGGAACCATCATCCCTACTCTTGAGTTCAAAGTTCTCATAGCATACTCTGGGCAAAGTGACACTTATTCACTATCACTTTCTGAGCTCCTTCCTGTTGCTGCTTAGGTCAGCACTTCTTTTGGATCAACATTTTTGATCTTGAAGAAAAGGGACAGGAGAGAATCAAGGAATATTCTTCTCTCTTGACCCTTTATAAATAATTATTGGCTTTGGACCTGTAGGTAAATGGCTCTCTTTGAAACTATTTCAATGAGGACTTGTTAAAAATTCTGCAGGTAATTCTTGGACTGAAAACTCATTGGTCTATATATGTAAAAGGACAGTGTTCTCTCTATTACTCCCTACTTCCACTTCTAAACCTAGTTTTGTTATTAGATTCTGGAGATTGACATAAAGCAAGAGGAGGGGAAATTTAACACTATGCATGTGGGACTAAATTAACATCAAATGGAGTTGTCATTAAACATTATTATGTGCAGCCATTGGCAACAACACAAGAAATGGAACATATGTATCATTTCTGATAGGCTATAATTTGAGTTGAGATTTTGTATGTTTATTTTTGCATTTGCAAAGGACAGAATTCTGTCAGATTATGCTCCCTCATACAGTAGAAATGAACACTGTGTAAGGGCATTGCTCTGTGCATCATAGCACAGACTTTATGCTGTCTTGAAAGTGGATTGAAAAATGAAATTAACATATGTGATCATGCAGCCTGAAATGCACTCTTGATTGAGATATCTATCCAGAGCAGCAAACCACAATTTAACAACATAGACTTGAAAAGATGGTCATGAATCTGTGATCTGTTTGATAGGAAATTGAGATTTATTACCTTATATTTGTACTTGCTTGGTTAGCAGGTGCATTTTTATTACTGTAACTCTTTTTTTTCTTTCTCCAAGGAATAAAGTGAGATGTGTGGATCTTTTTTTGTAGGTATGTATGAGTTCTTATTCTATGTGCAATGTAGTTCAGCTTAATAAACCTTTTGTATTGCTGACATTTCAGAAAAATGTTTCAAAATTTTGTTGCCAGTGACAGTCACAGATGAGCTCCAAAGCATAGTAATGAGTAATGACTCTATCAGTGCCCCTCAGTCCAAGAACAATGAACTTTTCCTGAATAGAGGCTGTAGAGAGCATACATACATTTTATAATAATAGCATTTAGCATTTATATAGCACTTAAAAGTCTTAAAAGATTGTTATTTCATTTGATCTTTACAATAAACACGTCCCATTGTACACAGGAAGAAACTGAGACAGATTAAGTGACTTACCTAGGATCCAAGAGCTGTGTGAGGCAGGATTTGAACTCAGGTCTTCCTAACTCCAATTCGAATATGCTATCCACTGTTATCACCCAACAGGCTTAGAATATCTCTCTTGATTGTGTGCATTTTTCTTTATTCTAACTAGAAAACCAATATATAGTGAACTAAATTGTCCCAATGCAAGTGCTGCTCCCTTGGAAATAAGTTCATCAGTCCTTTTGGAAGCTCTGTTGACAATTTCATCCAAGTGGCATGATGTAGTGGATAGGATGCTGGAATTAGGAATGCTTGGCTTCAGATCTCATCTGCTTTATGTGTCTCATAGGACTCCCTGGGTCTTACTTATCAAGTTGTAAAAAAGTTGTGATTGCATGGAGAAAAATTCCCCCACCTAGAGTTCTCTCCACAGTCTACTAGGGAATTTTTAGTGAGTCAAAGCTGGAATTTACTGATTTCTTGGTAACTTGAAATAGCTTAAAGATGTTTCTAACTTGTTTTGTCAAAATGTTACTAAAAAAAACCCAATGGAAAGTTTAAAAAGTAATCAAAATTATTGTCTGGTATCTTTTAACTATTTCTTCAGAAAGGAAATAGTTAAAGTAGTTTTGTTTTTGCATTTGCATACTCTAGTCTAATTATTATACAATTTATTCAAAATCTATTGTACAAATGAGTTGCAACTTGATAAATTGATTACTCTGAAGTTGTAAATATTAGATAACTAGTCTAGTTAAACTAATGATAATTTTCCTTATAAACTTGTTTTACCCCTCTCTCTCTCTGTCTGTTTCTCTTTTCCTCTCCATCCCCCTGCAAATGCCATGACTATTCCTAGTTTGCACTACAGCCTGGTTTCTTCCCCTCCCCCTAGGGGCTTAACAAGTTGGTACTAGATTTAGATACCACTTCTGAGTGCAAGGAAACCACCAGCCCTAGCCTATCCTATTAGTAGCATGCACCACCTCCTGGGCCTCATCTCTCCTTGAGAGGCCCACATAGAATCCCTAGAAGTTGAATGAGCCACCATATAGTTTAAAGGATACTACTAGAACATCTGATTGGTAAAAAATATTTTTGTCACTGATCTTCAAACCCATTTGGGGTTTTCTTGGCAAAGTTACTGGAGTGGTTTGCCATTTCCTTCTCCAGCTCATTTTCCAGATGAGGAAACTGAGGTGACTTGCTCAGGGACACACAACTAGTCAGTGTCTGAATCCAGATTTGAACTCAAGTAGATGAGTCTTCTTGACTCCACACTCAACACTATCCACTGTACCATCTAACTACCCTTTTGATTTTTCATAATGTTTGAAATTACTAGTTACATTCATTCCTTTACCTTAACAAAGCACAGAATAGATGCTTAATAAATACTTGTTGAATAATCGAATGCTTTAACTCCAGATCCTCATCAAACTACAAAAATGATGTGAGAGAGTTGACTCAACATCATATTGTCACTTAGTGATACTCATTGTAGCATAGATTATACTACCACTAGATGAATGTTGGGGATCTAAGGAAGTGAGACATAGGTCAGACTATCTGGAGTATAGGGTACTGTATCAGGAAGTAGAGGCTCAAGTGGACAGTGGGCTCTATTGAGTAGGCAGGGGTCAGAATGAGGAGTAAATTTGGGGAAAAAAATCACCTTTATTTGAACTACTGAGGGACAAGAGTAGACATGGGTTGGGGAGTCAAAGTCAAACTTTGGTTCTGGCACAGAGCACATAGATTGGGTTCAAGGAGTTAATAAACCAAGACTCTCCCCACTGCTCATGTTAGGGAATATTGCTTTCTGGGATGTGTATTTAAAAAATTAACTCATGGTTCTGTTTGCACATATTCTTTCCTTAAAGATGAGCTGGCACAGAGCAGTTCTGAGACAGACTTTCTGGAGGAGGGGGCAGGGAGGCTTCCATGCTTCAAATGCTTTGGGGTCCGTGTGCTAGAAGGACTTAACACCCCCTACCTTCCTGATTTCAAGCTGTAAACTAACACAATATCAGTTCTTTAAAAGAGTAGTAGAAAGAAAAAAAACATTGTTTCAGTGAGCCTTCTGGCAGAGCACATTGATTTTATTTATAGATTCCTATTGATTTTTGGTGTTACTTTAATCTGTGTTGGTGTGAAGTACCCGTGATAATTGCTATAGATGGGAAAAGATACCTCCCAAATAGCAGGTGCTGTTGCATCTGGAAAATCTCATATGATTGATTCGGGTAAAGGAGCTTTAATTTTTAAATTGCTTTTGAACTTTTCATTATGTGAAAGGGAGAAGGGGGGAAGGGTAAGAGAGGGTAATCACACTTGGCCCCTGGCTACCTCACAGTCTGTTGTGTGGATTAATGAGATAATCCATGTGTAGCATTTGGTGTGTCTTGAAGGATGTCTCTACATAAATGTTAGATATTAACATGAATACCATGCAGAAGTACTTGGAGGTAAAAATTTTCATCATCACTTGCTAAATGATAAGATGTGAACTATAACAATTTAGATGGAGAGTTAGATGTGTGTTGTGATGGGGAGAAAGAGCAAGAGATTGGAAGGAGGGAAAAATTGTGGGTAGAATAAGAAACCATCAACTTTTCAAATTCAGGAAAATCTTATTGGGTTTATTATTATTTCTTCTCTTTAATCCCACACTGTTCTGCCACAAGATTAGAAATTCTCTTCTGTGGGACTAAATATAGACTTTGAATAGAAATCTGATTGAGATCCGTCTCCTTTAGAGGAATAACCTTAAATTAGGCCACCTGGGATATGTGAAAGGTAAAGGGACAGCTATCAGTCCTGTGGAAGGGGGAGTTGCTGCCAGTGCTACAGCCTTCATTGCTACTGACCATTATTTCCTCCCTGAATACTTCTCCAAGAAAAGATCCAAAAGAATGGTTAGTTGGAAGAGTATGAAACTGGGAATCAAGGGACTCAGCTTCTCATCTTAGTCCTTACATTTTCATGTTTTCTCTTGTGCTTTGCCAAATGAATAACAAACTCACAAGATCTTCAGTGTCTAGAAGCATTTGGTCAGAAATAGGTTGATTAAAATACAAACTGCTACCAATTATTTAGGATCTGGTCATATTAGAATCATAGAATTGTAGATGAAGCTCTAATTCAATATAATTCAATTCATTTTTATGTGTTTAGCATGCATTAATGTGTGCAGAACACTGTTTGCATTGCACACCAAGATATATATAATTCTACTAAGGCACAGTGTCTTCTTTTTTGGAGTTTACAGACATCCTAGACATAGGCATAGGAACCAAGAGAAAAGGCTTAGAGGTGGGAAACCACAAGTTGTGTTCAGAAAAAACAAAACAGAACATCCTAAGGGTCATTCATCTTCATGGCTAATGTCAAGCTTGTTGTTTCTTGTATTCTTGACTTGAACAAAAAATTCTTTTTATTGCTAACTTGCACTTGGGACTAGTCATCAGCTGGTAAAAGAAAACCAGAGATGAAATTCATGTTGGCCATTTCTCATTTTTATTGCTTTATAAACAACTGAGGTAAGGGGCAAAGAGGTTAATGATGCAATAATGGATGAAAGTGTGTTGGGAAACTATCTATAGAATTTAGTAATATATTATTATTCCTATCCTCTAGGCTCATAGTTAATGAGTGATAGTTGTCTTTTCTTGAACTATAAGCTATATCCTGTAAGTAAAATAAGTGATTCTTTCCTTTATGTTTCGAAAATTTATGTATTGTATCAAGGTATTCAGTTGAAATAGTCACCATGGCAGTGACCCTTTTGTTTGTGCAATTTGTCCAGAATTTGTTTAGAGATTAGGATCAGTAAAGTAGAAAATCCCTTATTGGAGACAGCATTTGCTGTTACTAGTTCAACACACGCACACACACTACAAAATGCAGAGTATGTATATGCATATGTATATATGTTTATATACACATTCATACATGTATATATACATTTGTATATATGCAAATATACCTCTATATACACAAATTTTATGTATGCATCTGTATACATACATATACATAGATGTTTATATATATACATACATATGTATATATACATACATATAAATACAGATACAAAACCCAACCCATTTTCAAATAGACCAACCTATTTGGAAATTGGCAGGTGGAACTTGCCCAAATGTGAAAGTATGGTGAATTCAAAATTTAGCCTTAAAGGTTAATTTTAAAACATTTTTTATTAAATTGAATTGAAAAAAATTAATAGCAACAAGAAATCCCATGTTTATCAGCTATGCCTTAAATATTTTGGGGGAGTAAGAAGCTATGATTAAATATACATTTCATTGTTTTTTAAAAAAGCATTTTAAAGTTTTAATTGGTTTTGGTTTCAATTTAGCTGAAGGAAAGTTGTGGTTTTTTGTTTATGTGTTTCATTTTAATTAGATTTACTATTTTTGATAGGCACCTATTAAGGAAAAGAACATTGAAATATTAGTCAAATACATACATACACACATATATGTGCATATATAAAAGTGTATTGTGCATATGCGTTGTCTATATACACATATGTGTATATGTGTAGATATATATGTGTCTGTGTGCATATACACACACACACACACACATATATATATATATATATAATTTTTTTGGAGGTGAGAAACCTATCTCACATGTAGAAAGTAAAAGAACCAGGATTAGTTTCCAATTCTGTTGGAACTAAAAAATAGTTACTGTAAGTATTTTTAAACTTATACATCCTTTCCCTTTTCTTTGGTCTCTTTGGATTAGTGGTAGTGTTACTCACTGAAGGGTCATGCACAGTTTAGCAATTTGGGGGCATAATTGTAAATTGCTTTCTAGACTAGTAGGTCAATTCATAGCATCACTAATGGAGAGTTAATGTGCTCATTTTCTCATACCCTTTCTAACTTTCATCATTATCCTTTATTTGTGAACTTCAACAAACTGATGTGTAAGGTGGAACCTCAGAGTTGCTTTAATTTGCATTTCTATAATTATTAATGATTCAGAATAATTTTTTTACATCATTATTGGATCCTTGTATTTCTTCCCTTGAAAACTAGCTGTTCATATCCTTTGACCATTAAGCAGTTGGGAAATAGCCATTAGTTTTATAAATTTGAATCAGTTCCTTATATTTCATGGAAATTAAACCTCTATCAAGGAAACTTGCTGAGAGAGTTTTCCTAGTTAACTGCTTCCCTTCTGATCTGATCAAACTGGTTCTGTCTGTATAAAGCTTTTTCAAATTTATGTAAGCAAAATAAAAATCAATCTTATCATCTATGATCCTCTTTATTACTTGTTTAGTTATGAACACTTCCCCTATTCATAGATTTAAAAGGTAACTTCTTTGCTTCTCTCATTTGTTTACATGTGACCTTTTATATCTAAATTATTCATCCATTTGGAGTTTATCTTGATGTATGGTATGAGATAGGAGGGTAAACCTAAATTTTCCCAGATGACTTTCAGTTTTCCTGGAAGATTTTGTTGAACAGTAATGAATTCACACCTAAGTATCTGTCTTATTATAGTTTATCTACTACTAAGCTACTAGGTCTATAGGTTTTTGCTTCTGTATTTTGTACTTTATTGTAAATATAATTAACCATATTAATAACAAATACAACAAAATGTGTGATTATATTGATAAATGTAGAAAAAACTTTTTGGGACAAAATGCAATACTTATATCTGTCTAAAAATATTAGAAAACAGGAATAAATTTACCTTTTCTTTCTTTTTAATTTTTTCTCAAAGCAATTGGGGTTAAGTAACTTGCTCAAGATTACATGGCCAGGTGTTTCTGGGTGTGGTGCTAAGTATCTGAGCCCGGATTCAATCCCCAGGTCATCCCGACACTGGGGCCAGTGCTCTTACTCGCTGTGCTACCTGGCCACCCAAAATTTACCTTTTCTTAACACAGTTGTATCCATGTACAGTAAAGAGTCAGCATTATATGTTATGAGAATAAACAAATTAATGCCATACTAATCAGGGGTAAGATAAGGATATCCATTGTCCACTGCTATTTAATATCATGTTGGAAATGCTAGCTATAACAAAAAGATAAGAAAAAGAAGTTGATGGAATAAGCATAGGCAAAGAAGCAATTATCACTTTTTGCAGATAATATAAGGTTTATTTAGGGACCCTTAGAGAGCCAATTAATGAAGTAATTGAAATAAATCATAACTGTAGCAGTGTTTTAGGATGTGGAATCAATCAAATTGATATAATAAATCCATGTAAGTTAGCAATATTTATATATTCATGTATATATAAATATATATACATATACATGACTAACAAATTCAGCAGGAAAAGGCAGAAAGATATATTCCATTGAAAATAACTAGAGAATGTTTAAAATACTTGGGAATGTATGAATCAAGATATATAGAGAAATTTTATCGATATATCTATAATACTTTTTTTTTGCTTTTTGGAGGGAGAAAGGCAGGGCAATCAGGGTTAAGTGACTTGCCCAAGGTCACACGGCTAGTACATATTAAGTTTCTGACACCCAATTTGAACTCAGATCTTCCTGACCCCAGGGCCAGTGCTCTATTCAATGTGCTACCTAGCAACCCCTAATATACCACCTACCCGCCCCTAATGATTTCTTAAAAGGAGAAATATTAATTGCTAAGGAGTAGTCTAAGCCAATATAATAAAATGACAGTGCTACCTAAATTATTCTACTTATTCAGTGCCATGCCAAGCAAACTAACCAAGGATTCATTTATAGCACCAGAAAAACAGTAATGAATTCATTGGTGGAGTAAAAAGTCAAAAATTTCAAGGGAAATAATGAAAGTAAGTAGGAAGGTAGGAAGCTTAGTGGTACTAAAACTATACTACAAAGCAGTGATCACAGCTTTTTGGCACTGGTTAAAAACAGGGAATTTTATTGTTTTAGATTATCTTGTTTAACTAGGGACTAAGATCAATTATACTTACTGAAAAAGTATCAACACTTTCAGTATTCTTTAAATTTTTATGCTCAGTTGTAGGACCCTGCTTACGAATCTATTCTAATTTTATTTCAATGTACATTTATTAAGCACATATCACATGCAGAACCCTGTGCCAGGCTTTGATGTCATTGCTTCTGCCATCATGCGATATAGTCTATTTGGGGAAATAGAACACATATATGAATGACCACAATAGGATGCATAACTTAATAAATTTATAAGAAAATCAGAGATATTATAAATGTTGTAGATGGTCCAAGGATAGAAAAGTCAGTTTTGATTAGTAAGATCATGGAAGGAAAGCTTGATGAATAAGATAGCATTTGAGTCTAGTCTCTAAGGATGGATAGGAGGAACAGAGAGTGGGAGGAAAGGGATTTCCAGCATAGTGAACAAGATTCAGAGGCAGGAAAGTGCAAGGTGTATGTTTGTGTATGTGTGGTGGTGTAGTGTGTGTGTGTTCAGGCCAGAAAGTAGTCCCGTTGACTTTGGGCAAGTCATTCCTCCCCTCAAAGCTTCAATTTCTTCAGCTTTCATCTATGGATAACAATACCTGCCTTACTCTACTTTGGCTGCCTTACAGGATTATTGCGATGATTTAATGAAATAACTAATGTGAAAGTATACAAAATAGTTATTGCTTCAAATCCTGAAACAAGCTTTTCTCTGCACTTGGCCAAGTCCCTTCTGCCAATTTGTTGAAGTGTTGACCCATTTTTAGAATAACCAGACTCTTCCTGCGGCTTTCACCATAATAGATTTATAGACAACTTCTTTCATGTCTGAAAACTGCTTAATATTGTTCTGTTGTAAGATGATTCTCTGAAACACATAATCAAACACATTGATATTCTAGGCCATCTTTGTCACTTTTGACTTAAATCTTTCAATAATATCTTAAATTTGGTTTTATATTTCATTAATGTCAATTTAAGATATATTATAGGATCTGTCAGATCCTGAAGTTCTTTTGCTGTGGGACTCCCTAGCAAAAAGACACCCCCCATCGCACTTCACTCACCCACCTGCTTTTTTATGGTACCCTGATTTATATGTTGAATATTATGGATTTCAAATCAGAATTCTTTCTCCAGTCACATTTCTGACATTCTGTTCTGAACTTCACTTTGCTATTGGACTCTGCATCCTACTTAGAAATGTTTTATTTTTAAAGAAATCAGCATGGACAGAAGGGTGGCTAGAACTTAAATGCTACTGGGATGCAGATAGCAAGTTTGTTGAAGTTTATTAGGAAGAAGGCAAAGATATTTTTGGTCATCCTGCTCTATAACAGGAGGGGGTTGGATGGCACTGACCTCCAAGGCTCCTTCCAGTTCTAAATCCTATGATTTATGAGCATATAGCTGCAGAATACCACCAGAACTCACCTGGTAGGCTTTTTTTCCTCTTTCCTTTCCTAAGTTTTGAGACAGTACGATAAAGACAAAAAAGTAAAGCTATCAAATATGCTACAGCCAAAGAAAGACTGGGAGCACTTTTTAATCTTTAACTGGAAAGGTTGGAGCAGAGGGGTTTCTCAAGTCCCTCACCTAAACTATTGATTTGTTTTCTTTTCTCTTTTGGTAGAAATACTTTGTGAAATCCCTCTCAGAGACAGAAAAGCAGCTTTGTGAATGGATATATCCCAGCTGTTTCTGGTGAATGGTATAGAATCTCTCTGCTGAAATGTTACCCTTCCATTCTGGTGAAAGCAGGGAGCCCAAAGGAAAATGTTAGCCTTTAGGAAAGGTTAGTAAATGGGGGCCTTTTTGCCCTTCACTAGATATAGGAACCCAGGCAGGGAATGGCAGAGCAAAGTGGACAGCTACAAAAGAGGAAACTCTGGTATAGTCACAGGAATGAATGAAAGTTATAGGACAAATGAAAGCTGCAGTGAAGCGAGGAGAGAGTCATTCAGAAGACAGACACATGAAAGAATGATGGAGGCTATTTATTTCTTCTTCAAAAGTGGCAAAATTTTATTTTTAATGATAAAAAATTGTTTTAAATTCCAACAGAGACATGAAGAATTATTTACAAGGCTTTGCAAATTTGTGAAATGAGAAATTATGCATAGCCTGAAGCCTAGGGCCCTGGAACACACAACCTTTTGAGGTTCCTTACTTTAGCTGTGGTTTCCCTTTTACCTTTGCAGATTTCTTTCTGTGGGTTTTGAGGTTTATTGTCACTTAATAGAGTGGGGTTTGCAAAGCCAGCCCAAAAGAGGCTAATTATTTCTGCCTAGGCATTAAGCCAACAGTTTGGAGAGCTGTCACCAGGTGAATGATGGTGACTGTTTTATGGCTGTGTAGGTCAGACTTAGCCCAGGCATAATTAAACAAGAAAATAGGAATGGAGCATACAACTGGCAAATTTTGCTTTTTTGTATGATAAATATAGCTATTTAAATAACAGTATGAATATTGATTAATCTCTAGCTTCTAATTTGGACAATATAATGAACAATTTAGAACAGGGATTCTTAACATGGGGTCTGAGAGCTTGTTTTAAAAAAAAACTTCAATAACTGTATTTCAGTGTAATTGGTTTTCTCTATTGTACCATTTCTACCATTACTACTACTACTACTAGGTGGTTAGCATTTATATAGCATTTTAAAATTTGCAAAGTACTTTACCATGTTATGCCATTTGATCCTCATAACACCTGCTATTATTATTCCCTTTTTACAAATAAGGAAACTGAGACTGAGAGGTTATATGACTTACACAGGCAGTGTCTTAGGCAGGATTTGAACTCAGGCCTTCTTTAGTCCAGAGCCATATTTGCAATACGTAACATAGATGATCATATATAACACTTACTTCCTTGGCCCTCCCAGCCAAAAGGGTTGGACTAATAGAAGTCAAAGAGACAGAAGGGAAATACTGTCACTCACATTGTCACTTTCTAAAA
This sequence comes from Petaurus breviceps papuanus, assembly GCF_028583685.1. Lineage (NCBI taxonomy): Eukaryota > Metazoa > Chordata > Mammalia > Diprotodontia > Petauridae > Petaurus > Petaurus breviceps. Next base: position 22,657,434 of record NW_027186540.1, read on the forward strand.
TTCCTGAAGGTATCCCCTTAGCGGTTATCCACAATATAAATGCATTACTGTAAAATTACAAAGTACCTCAAATTTTGGGCTGGAATTACTGTCCTGTCATGAATGCAATAGCCCACTGATTATAAAAATCAAGTGAAATATACAACTGGGAGATGCATGTCTAAAGTCCCACCTTAGACATTATATATATTTTCAAAAGCAGGAAAAAAATAAACTCCTAATTATTGATTGGTTGGAGAAATTGTGAATGTTTGGTCTGGAGAACATAAGACTCAGAGGGTCTTTTGACCTTCTTATCTTCCAGCATCATATAGAAAAGATACTTATTCTGTTGGTTAGTGAGGGCAGAGGCAGGAGCAATAAGTTAGACATTGCAATGAGGTAAATTTAGTTTTAGTGTCAGGAAAAAAAAAAAAACTTCCCAAGAAAAAGTTGTCCCAAAGTAGAACAGATAAGCTTGAGGGTCAGTCTGCCCTTATTGGAGGTCTTCAGGTAGAGTTTGAATAAACACTTGACAAGAATATAATACTGGTTTTGGGTTGGACTGTGAGGTCCCTTTTAGGTCAGATCAGGTTTGGGGAACCTGCAGCCTTGAGGCTACATGTGGCCTTCTAGGTCCTTGGGTGTGGTCTTTTGACTCAGTACAAGTTTTACAGAACAAATGCTTTAATTAAAGGGGATCTGTTCTGTGAAGTTTGGATTCAGTCAAAGGGGCACACTTGAGGACCTAGAGGGCCACATGTGGCCTCAAGGCCGAAGGTTATCCACCCCTGGACTAGATGATTCTATGCCACCCAGGGACCCCCATCTTTTGCAGCCATGCCACTACCCAGTGCATCAGGGTCCTATTTGTCTCTTCTCATTGGTATATTTGCAACTAAATTCACTCACCAGTGAAAGAATAGTGTGGGTTAAGTTACTCTCAGTGATAGAAAGAGCATCATTACTATGTATTGCTCCTTTTTTGTTTAAATGTGCTAGTTGATTGCAGACAAGCAGAAACACTGGGGAACTTGCCACCATAATCGTTGTGGTTTCGTCCTGCCATACTGCCTTCTCTGTTGTGCAAACAACTTCTTATTCAAAGTCCTTGTATTGCTTCTGCAAAGCTGTCTTCTACTCATTTCTGATTCCAAATCTGAATGCCTCCAGAATGTCATTACCATAAACTCTCCTTCTCTCTCTCCATTTGAACCACTTGGGAAGAACTTAACTTCAGTAGTTGTCAACCAGTTACTCCTTTATAAAAACTGAAGATTCAGACAGAATTCCTGAAGTGAGAATGCCTCATTAGAATGGAAAGAATGCTGGGTCTGGAATCAGAGGATCTGGACTAATTTCCTGGTTTGGCCAGAGTTATTTCCCTTATCTATAAAATGAGGAGGTTGTACTATAAAGCCTTTCGAGTTCATTAGGCTTTTCCCATTATTAATTTTCCCATCATTGGGCATAAAGAGTACAGACCTGGTGAGCAACCATTCAGCTTACATATCCTTTTAAAACAGGGGTTCTTTGGCAGCCTTGGGAAGCCTATGGACCTTCTCTCTGAATAGTATTCTTTTTTTTTTTTTTTAAAGCAATCAGGGTTAAGTAACTTGCTCAAGGTTACACAGCCAGTTATTTCTGGGTGGGTGCTAAGTATCTGAGCCTGGATTTGATCCCCAGGTCATCCCGACACTGGAGCCAGTGTTCTTACTCGCTGAGCCACCTGGCCACCCCACTGAATAGTATTCTTAAATGCCTATGACAAAATACACAGAATTAGAAAGAGAATCAATTACATTATATTGAAATACATTTACCACATTTAAAAAAAAATTAGTTCACAGGCCTCAGGTTAAGAACATCTGTTCTAAAAAGACAGTAAGGCAATCAACTTTATTGTAAGGGTGAAGAGCCAATTGGTTCCATCTTTACTTAAAACCTTCTTTGAGATCTCAGTACTAATCTATAGGCATCCTCCCAGGGTATCTCTGGATCAAGGCAATTGATTAGTGAGAAGCAGTGTGGTAGAATAAATAAAGGGCTGCACTTAGAGTCAGGAAGATCTAGGTTTACATCCTGTTGTAGTCCTTGGCCTGCTGTGTGACTGAGGGAGAGTTACTTAGCCTCTCTGATCCTTAATTTTCTCATCTGTAAAGTGGGAATGATAACAACACCTACCTCACGAGGTTGTTGTGAAGAGCAAATGGGATAATGTATTTAAAACATTGTAATTACTCCCAAGGTGAAATCTTGGGCAGAGAAACTTGAAGACCCACTTATATGGACACTGCTAAAGGAAGATATATCATCCTGAGCTCCAATCTGTGAGGGTTATCATGTCTTAGCTACTACAGCTTGAATGTCATGGTTCCCATTCACACTATTGCCATATTGACTAACTCAACAGTGGTCTCATCTGAATGGAGAAGCACTTACCATTTCCAGGCCCTGTGTCATACTATGCCCCCTATAAGGGGTCAGCCCTACATCATAACTCACCACTTTGGAATATTTTTCCCTCAGAGAACATCACATATTTTATTGATCAACTGGGCAGCATAAGTTCCTAACACCCCTCAATTTATAAAGGTCTAGACATCCTGTTTTCCTTTGGCCTTGAATCCAAAAGAACTTCAAATCTGGCTATGGAAGATGTCCTACCAACAGCCCCAGTGCTTACCTCCCTGCCTCTGGTGGATTTCCTTGCCAGGCCCAAAATTCAGCTTCATTTTTTCCTGCTTTTTAGTGTTTCTCTCCTATTATAGCACCTTTTCTGCTTGCCCTTCCAGATCATATGATCCTTGGCACTTCAATAAAGCCAGTAATGCTGGTGAACTGAGTATTGTAATAGCCTCATGGATATGGGTAGAATTGTCACCTAGCTGCATGGATCTATGGCTTTCCTCCCTTTCTTGTCGGTATTCTCTGTTTCTAATGTTCATTCATCCAGTTGATCACTCAGCCACACCAACGTGTCACTCAAGCCTACTAAGTTATAGGAAGGATTTGGCCTACTAATCAGTCATTTAGACCCTCACTTAGCTCTCTCTTAATACTGTCTAACAAAATTTTCATCAAGCCCCATGTCACATCAATGATTAAAAAAAATCCATTGTAGTATGAGGAAGATAAGAGCATGTTTATAGGTAAAGTGCCAATTATTAAAGAGAGAATGAAAATTTGATTAAAAAAATTCTAATTAAGCATCTACTATGGTCAGAACAATGTCTTAAGACATTGGGGAAAGACAGACAAAGACAACAGAAAGAGCAACATTTATTTTATTTTGTCTTTTGGAGGGGGGAAGGCAGGGCGATCGGTGTTGTGACTTGCCCAAGGTCACATGGCTAGTAAGTATTAATTGTCTGAAGCCAGATTTGAACTCAGGTCCTCCTGACTGCAGGGCTGGACAGCCACCTAGCCATCCCTAAGAGCAACATTTTAAAGGATGTGGTAGAGGATGTGTTCAAGAACACAAGTCATCTTGGAAAAGACATAGGGAATTTTTTCTTTGAAATGGAAGTAAAAGAGGTGAGAGGTAATGAAAATATGGCTGAGATATTAAAGAAAGTATGTTGGAACACAGAGAGCTCCAGCAATTAGAGAGTTCTCATTGGATGACTGAGTTCAGTAAAGTCAAAGGAAATAATACAGGGATCAATGAAACTGAGAGTTCTATTTGCTGTAGAGATTGATGAGGCATTAGACATGAACAAAAGGATTGCCGCTCAGCAGTGAGGGACCAGCTGCAATTAGGTGTGTGAGTTTGTAGCAGAGCCCGTCAGTGTGGTTTTGTGATATTTATTTAGCAACACTTAATAACCTTGGAGTGGAAATTGGAAAAGTGCATGATGAAGATTGCTCATAGGTGGGCATTGGCATAGTAAGCAAAAGCACCAAAATTATTGGCAATGGAGTACAAGATGGTGGAAAGGCCAATAAAACTAGAGCTGTGGTTGACTGGAAGAATAGGGAAAGACCAGAGAACTGGGATTTTCAGTGAGAGTGAAGAGTAGCTTAGGTAAATATAAGGGAGTGGAAGAGATTCCCAGCTGCATGTTCTCTTTGAATTGGAGTTCTGTGTTCAACAGAGGAGTCCTAAATGCTTCAGAGTAGACTTCTGAAAGAGGAAAGTGAAGGTGAATGAAGTCCAAGGGAGTCAAGGTCAGGCTTTGAAATTAGTCATCAACAAAGAAATGAAAGGAAAGGATTTCAAAAGAAGAAACTTGGTTGCTCTTAAAACACCTGCTTTCTCTTCCTTTACTTATTATTTACTCAGCCAATCAGGTGTAATTACCTTTAACTATATTCAGCTGTGCCTCCCATTTCTATAGGGAACTTCTCTGCTATAGTCCTAATGTACAATTATACTAGCGAATTTATCTTTGTGAATATATTTCATGGTTATGGCTTTAGCCACATTCTTAATAAGTCATTGCAAAATGTTCAGTAAATATAACGTAGAGAAAATGAAACAAATGAGAAATTGGCTAATTTGTATTAGTGATGGGTAAGTCCATTTGTGACTTACTGAATTTTGACAAATAGCCAGAAATATGGAGAAAGGGGGTAGAGGGGAAGGGAGAAGAAAATTAAATAAATGAAGCTTTCTGCACTGCAGAGTGCTTTTCCCCATTTATTTTGCCAAGTGTGGTTTGCTGTTAATTACATATTTATGATAATACTTTGTAGTTTCCTTGTGGATGTCCTGAAGCATGTTTTTGAAAAGTAATGAAGACTGTGCTACCTTGAGCCCTCCAGCTACATTGCTCTTCCATTAAATCCCAGCAGAGAAGTGGGGTGAGACTGACTGCCAGGTTTTCAGTGAGAATTATAGAGTTTGTGGATTAACTTTTTTATTGTGAGAATTAGCTGGGCTCTGAAGAATATCCAATTGAAATATTGAAGGAGAATACACTGATACCCATTTGATAAAGTCTATACACATTCTACTTTCTGCACATTTGCATAATCCTTATGAATTTGAAGAACTATGAATGTTTAGTTAAGGACAAAATTATGTCCATTTCACAGAAGTATTCCAAGGAATTTAAGGACAGTGATGAGCTGTTACTAGCGTTTTTTGCATCCTGGGAAAAAAGTACAAAATGCCTCTAGGATAAATGGTGTGAAACACACTTTGATTGACTTTCTAAGACAGATCCAGTTGGGTGAAGTGGGAGAGAGAAGGAAGGTTTTATCCCAAAGAAAGGGGATAGAGACACTTGTATAATGTGATGTTGAACTGGGGAAGAGTTTGTCTGGGACACTGCTACTAATTGGAATATTTCAGTTAGTAATTTAAATGAGTATTTCTTGCTACCTAGGAAGAAAGGAAAGAAACACACATTTATTAAATATTTACTATGTGCCAGACACTGTACAAAAAACTTTACAAATATTATTTCAGTTGATCCTCACAACAACTCTGGGAACAGGTGCTATTATAATCTCCATTTTGCCTTTGAGGAAAAGAAGGCAGAGGTCAAGTGACTTGCCAGGAGGACGAATAATAAATGTCCAAGTCAAGATTTGAACTCAGAACTTTCTGACTTCAGGCCCAGCACTACTGAGCCATTTAGCAGTGCTAGGAGTTAATAAATCCAGCTGTTTCTAGCTGCTGAAGTACAAGTGTCACCATCCTGGGACAAATCCCTGATTGTCCTTCCTTATTTGTGGCTTCAGAAAGGCGATGATATAAGTGACTCTTTAGGCTTGGGAAGTTCATGCATTCCATTTTCTTGGCACCAGAAAGAAGTTCTTACTCCCTGCTTGAAAACATTTTGGTCTCACTTTTAGACTAGATGACTTGAATTACTTATCACCTCTTCAGATTAAAACATTCTGATATATCTTTCCTAGTTTCCCAACCGCTACCAGGACATATGAGGTGGATTTTGAAGGTATGTTTTAGAAGTTGGATGGAGACTCTTATATTGGGGGTGAGAAATAGATAAAAATGGGAATTTGGAAATATAAAGATGATTAGTGTCTTTACCATCACTGAGATTCTACAAGTAAATGGGTGTGTGTGTGTGTGTGTGTGCACGCACATGGAAACACACATATGGCTACCATTAGACACAAATATGTATATTTATGTGTATGTGTGTGTAATGTCATTCTATACATACTTCTATTTACCATTTCTTTCCCTGAATGCAGATAGTGTCTTCCTTCATATGCATTTTGCAGTTAATTTGGGTATTTATAATAGTCAAAATGACTTATTTGCTCAAAGTTTTTCTTAAAACAATGTTACTATAGCCATTTCTGGGGCAGAGAGAGGGAAAAATAGAAATTTACATGATAATTTTATAATATATTTAAAAGGAATAACAAGCTGTATATTATAGACTTGCAGTTTCATATATAAAATCATCTTTTAAAAATTTATACTGCTATAGAAATGCTTATTTTATTCCAGAAATTAAAAATGAAATGAGTAAATTTTTTTTAAAGAAACATATAAAGAAATGATTTTGAGAGTGTAGGTAGCTTCCATCTACAACTTAGTAGGAGATTACGTTCTTGCATTGCTGAATACTACCTTCACCTCCTAGCCCTTGTATGCAATAAACTCCAATGACACACTGTTACCTCCAGGATTAAATACAACATCCTAGGTTTGGTTGTTACAGTCCTTCAGTCTTGCCCCATCTACATATGAATCTACATTTTTTTTTCCTTATAACAACCATCTCTGAGATTTCCTCTAATTCACCATGTCTCTATCTTGTAAGTGTATGGTCATTTGCATGTTATTTTTTTCTTTGCATGTTATTTCTTATTCTAGAATGTGTATTCCTTGAAGACAGGTACTCCTTTTGCCTTTATTTTTAAACCCAGGGTTTATTGCAATGTCTAGCATAGAATTAGCCCTTAACAAATACTTATCATTGTTGACTTGCCTTCATTAATGATCTAAGTCTTAATATATATATACATGTGAATGTGTGCACATGAGTGTATACATACACACAGATATAAATAGACACATACGCGTGCATACACACCTATATATGCATGTGTATATGTATACATATATGTATACACACAGAGTATTAGACAAACAGGTTATTTAACTGCATAGAAAATTAAAGGTTTCATTGTCATGACCTTGTAGACCAAAATAACCATTATGAAAAATTCTCTGTTTGGGGATGTGTAGACATATGGGTATCTTAACTGCAAATTTTCTATATTTCCTTTAGTAGTGCTACTACCTCTTAGTACTCAAAGACACAGGAGGGGAAATTGCATCTCAGTAATGACCCATTTACAGTTAGGTACTTTCCAAGGACTGCTGCTTGTCTTCTATATTCTGAACTGCAGACATTCAGCCCAAGAGGTAGCAGATTTATCATTGAAATTCTCTTGCTGTCATTTCTTGCCCTTAGCCTAACTTGCCTCTCATTGGGAATTCGCTGCCTTTGCTTTGGCTGTTTATCTATAGAGGACAGTATTGAGTGAACCTGTCAGCTCATTAACAGTGGGGCAGGTGATTTAAACTTGTCAGTAGGTATATGCTCTTGGATCCAGGAGGCCTAAATTACAAGACATTTTGAGAAGCAGTCTTTGCTATCTTGCCTAGACCTTGTTTCTTCTAGCAGGTCTGTTGCTTTTCAAATAACGTGTTTTTAGTGCATTTTAAAATTACTGGCTTACCTTTTGTAGTCGTTGTGCCATATTTTTTTAATTCGAAAAGCCTACTATGGATCCTCTGAAAGACCCCAAGCTGTGAGATTGAGGACCTTACTCAAATAACCAGATCCACATGGTTTCTGTTTGGGTCCTTTTCTCCCTTGTGTTTCCTGAACCTGAAAACTCTGCCTCCTGCAGAGACTGCATGCATTATTATCAACAAAGGGACAAGGTTTTCTTTCCAATAGATGGTAATATTCCAAGGATGATATTATCCATAAAATTAAAATGACTTTGGTGTAGTTCTCTTTGGAGATAGGAGAGTATGTGAACTCTAAGCATTCCCACAAGTCGTTTTCAAGTCATGCCTCAATTTACCTTTTAAGCCTTCAACCTTGGCTTTTTTCCAGTGTTAAACCAACCACTCCTTGCTTTAGAGCCTTGTTTCATTGCTTTTATTTTTTACTTGCATAGTGGATAGAGTGCTAGGCCTGAAGGCAGAAGGATGAGTTCAAAACTGGACTCAGACACTTAACTTGGTGTATGACCCTGTACAAGTCACTTAATTTTTGTTTGCCTCCGTTTCCTCATCTGAAAATGTAGATAATAATATCACCCACTTCTCAGGGTTTTTGTGAGGACAAAATGAGATATTTGTAAAGCAATTAACATAGTGCCTAGGATGTAGTGGGTACCCTATAAATTTGAGCTATCGTTATTTATTATTGTTATCATGTGTCATTTTACTGGTAAATTCTACAGTAAATATTGATTTTTCTATTAGACAAATTGAGGCAGGTAGATGGTTTTTCCTGGTGTGGATGTTGCACCTTAACAGTTATCCATGAAAATTTTTTTTCCTATTGTCTGAGTAATGCTATTATTCATAGTTTTGCTTTTTTTTTTTTTTTTTGCTTTTTTGAGGGCAATTGGGGTTAAGTGACTTGCCCAAGGTAATATGGCAAGTAAGTAATCCTACTATGGGATTATTTGTAAGGCTCTTCACAATCCTGGTCCCTCCCCTCTGAAGTCTGTCCAGCTAACCAAAGTCCTGCCTTAGCTGTAGCACTGTGGATTGAACACAGTACTCAAGATGTGTTGTGATTAAAGAGTCCAGGGGAACTGTCATTGTCCGCATTCTAGGCTGTGTACTTCATAATGCATCCTAAGATTGCATTGTCTTGTTTTGCTGCTATATCACATTCTTCACTCCTGTTGAGCTTGCAGGTCCTTACCATCCCCTGACTCTTTTTCAAATGATTTGCAACTTATCCATATCACACTCTTATACCTCTGAAGCTGATTTTCTTTTTTAATGCTGTTAGCTTTGCAGTTATCCCCATTAAATTACATCTTAGATTAACCCTACACAAGATTCTAGGCTGTCAAAACCTTTGTGGATTCTGACTGCTTTTCAGTGTGTTAGTAATTTTTACTTCCAACTTTGTGCCAAATAAATCCCATAATTGTTTCCAAGTCATCGATAAATAGTCAGTATGGGGCCAGGTGTGGTACACAGTGGACAGAACGCCAGACCTGAAACCAGGAAGACAGTTACTAGCTGTGTGACCCTAGGCAAATCATTTAACCTTGTCTGCCTCAGTTTCCTCATCTGTAAAATGAACTGGAGAAAAAAATGGTAAATCACTCCAGTGTCTGCAAGAATACCTCAAAAACTGAGGAACAACCAGGGCCAGGTAGAGATTTTGGAAACGTGCTGTTTTACAGACCTCCTTCCAAGATGACACCAAAGTATTAACAACTTCTCTTTGTTTCCAACTTTTCATCTAATTCTGAATCATAGAATCACAGATGCAGAGCGAGAAGCAAACTCTGAGGCTAATTGTTTGATATCCTCCTTTTACACATGAGGAAACTGAGGCCCTGGGAGGTTGGGTGGCTTGCTCCAAGTCACATCTTGGGACCCTGGGCTTTTGTTTGGTAAGTATTCCTCATCTATCGTTAGGTCACCAGGTTTCTGCTCTGCCCTCTGCTTCTGACCTGGTATTCTAGGTACTCCCTGGGGTGCTGGTCTTCAGATTGATGAGGACTCACCATATCTAGTCCTCACCTAGACGCTCCCCCTGGCTGCTCCCAAGCTATCCTCATGTCATGTCACCACATGCACCTGTACAGTCCTTGGAAAATCACAGACACTTAATACATACTTTTCATTCATCCATTCACACAGGTAGTAATCATCAGAGAGGTGGTTTGAACCCACTGACAGGAGAGCCCAGTCTCTTTCAATTGTCCCATCCTGCTTCCCCAACTGTACAATTATTGCTTAAGCCATATCTTTCCACCCTGTCTACAAAGAGAGCATGAGAGGCATTGCTAAATGCTTTGCTAAAATCTTAGTAAACTATAGTCTTTCTTTTCTTTTACCAGTCTAGCAAACCCTGTCAAAAAAAAGGAAATGAGGTTAGTCTGAAACGCCCTGTTCCTGGTGAGGAGCACTTTTGTTTCTTTGTGATCATTGCTTCCTTCTCTAGATGTATTAATGATTATAAATTATGGATCATACAGACCCATAGGCAAAGTTATTTATTTTTTATGTATTTGTTTTGGAAATGGTCTTTTATGATTTTATTATGTATTTCCTATAGAACTGACAAGTAGCTGATTTTCATTCTCTCTACCTATTATCAGCCATATTTTAAAATATATTTGGCACACCTGGGAGAAGGGAATATATTTATAGTTGAATTTTTTCAAGGACCATGAAGCTCTTTAATTGATAATAGTTCACATTTACATGGTGCTTTAAAATTTGCAAAGCACTCTAGATACATTGTCTGTATCTAATGCTGTGCTAGTAGTCCTTGACCACTGACTGATCTTGTGGGGTTTTCTCATGAAAATAAGAAGAGGGGACAGGCAGACTTTTTTTTTTTTTGGCCTTTTGGAGGGCAATTGGGGTTAAGTGACTTGCCCAAAGTTACATGGCTAGTATTTTTGGTGGGTGTTAAGTGTCTCAGGCCAGAACCGAACTCGGGTCCTCCCAACTCCAGGGCTGGCGCTTTATTCACTGCGCCACCTAGCCGCCCCACCAGGCAGACTTTCAAAGATGATTTTGTTCAGCAGACCACATCCTTAAAGTCCCACACTGACTGAGAATTATACACAATATAAGACCCCACTATAGCTCTTATTGCTTTATTTTAACAAAGCATTGACATCGTTAGAGACATCCTGCTTTAAAAAGGACATCCTGGAATCATGATGCCTCAGAGATGGAGACTTTTCCATAGTGATGCCTCCACAATGATGAGAGGGGGGGAAGCAGCCCCTAGGAGGGACATTTGGAGCAGTTTTTGTGGCAGTGGAGATTAGGAAAGCTGGGTGAGAAGATGGCTCGTCCCTACTGCTCATATGACTCTCCCTGTGGCAGGACTGTCCTTAGAATAAACTCTGTTGGGATAGTTCTCTTCATTCAACTAAATTTGTGACAGCTGCCAAGATTCCTAGTTATAGCTCTTCTTGTCAAACAGGACATCTCTCATGAATGAGATAAAATATGAAATTCTGGGACAGATGCCTTAGAAATAAAAGTGTATTTTGTATGTGTATGTATACACACATATAAAGGGGTGTGTGTGTTTCTATTCCTTGAGAGCAGGGACTATTTCCCTTTTATATTTGTATTTTTCAGCTCTTAGAAAGATGTCAGGCACACAATGGATTCTTAATAAATGCTTATTGATAAATTGATTGATACAGAGGTGACTTTATTCAGTAACTTCTCAATAACAACATCAAATGAGGCCCAAGACAGGGGGATATGTTTCCCTAAAGTGTATACCAATGTCATGCAGGATGTTCCAAACAAATGAAATATTTGATATCAGTGGCAAAATTCTGTAAATGTTCTTATTAGTAAATGAAATGTTATTAATTACATCAAATACTAGAATGCTACAAAGCTTTGTTAGTGAAATATATAATTGTTCAAAGGGATCACTTTAATTTCTCACAATAAAAAAAAATGGATTTAAAACTCATGAGTCAGCTAGAAGGCATAATGGAGACAATACTGAGTTTGGAGTTAGGAAAATCTGAATTCAAATCCCATCTCAGACACTACCTGTGTGACCCTAGGAAAGTCCCTACTTTACCACCCTCAGACTCAGTTTCCCTCTGTAAAATGGGAATATAATACTATAGGATCATTGTGGGTACCAATGTGAAAAACACTTTACAAAATCCTAAAGCTCTATATAAATGCTAACTAAATTGCCCAGATTGTGACATTACAGCTGGATAGACCTCATAATTGGGCTAATTCATTACTCCATGTATTATGGACTAAAATTGTGGATATAAATATATATAAGCTGAACCTAGGGTTGAGTAGGAGGAAGAAATCTGAATAGATAGCATTTGGAAAATTGTGCGGTACCTTCAATGACCTGACTCTCTTGTGTATTGTTGCAAAGAGCCATATAATTTTAACACTAATATTCTGCATATGTCGCTGAATGGCTTCACATCATAAAACATTTTTCATGAACTTGGACACACCTTCTTCCCTTTACCTCTTTCCCCCTCCCCTTTTTACCTCCCTTTTGTGTGTTGCCTTCCCCCATTAGAAAGTAAGCTCCTCAAGGACATGAGCTATCTCTGCTTTTACATTTGTCTCCTCAGCACTTAGCACAGAGTAGGTGCTTAATGAATGCTCATTGCCTTGCCTTGCCTCTGCCTTCTGGCCAAACTGTTTTACATGCTGTTCCTTGTATAGAACGTTCTCTTTCCCACCTTTTGTACCTGTGCAGAGGCTGTGTCCTCCTCCCTTCCCCCTCTCGGAAATCCTAGCTATCTTCCCAGCCCAGCTCAATTGCTACCTCTTACATAAGGATCTTGATTTCAGCAGCTAGTGTGCCCTCGAATTACTTTATATTCAGTTTAGACATTTTGCATATATTTACTGTGTATAGAGAGGCAGTAGGGTGTGTTGGTTAAAGAAATGACCTTGAAACCCCAAAGACCTGTATTTAAATCCTGTCTTTGACAAATTTTGACTTGGTGACTATGGGCAAGTCATTTAACCTCTCAGTGTTTTGTGCAACTCTCTGATTATGCAGAGAAGATATCAGCATTGGTGGAGGAAGTTCAGACACCATTGAAATAACATGTCCAGTCCCTACTACATATCTATCTATCTATCTATCTATCTATCTATCTATCTATCTATCTATCTATCTATCT